>NW_027142453.1:2046011-2202858 GCF_026170545.1 Melanerpes formicivorus
GGCTCAGGGGAGACCTTCTTGCTGTCTATGACTACTTAAAGGTAGTTTGTAGCCAGGTGTGGGTTGCCTCCCAGGCAACCAGCATGAGAACAAGAGGACAGAGTCTCAAGCTGCACCAGGGGAGGTTTAGGCTGGATGTTAGGAAGAAGTTCTTCCCAGAAAGAGTGATTGGCCATTGGAATGTGCTGCCCAGGGACCTTATTGGTGGAGTCACCATCACTGGAGGTGTTTAAGAAGAGAGTGGATGAGGCACTTGGTGCCATGGTTCAGTTGATTAGATGGTGTTGGGGGATAGGTTGGACTCGATGATCTCTAAGGTCTTTTCCAATCTGGTTAATTCTATTCTATTTTACATTTGAGGTATTTTGGCTGCATTTGCCATATTATTAATTCATGCCCTGTTCATGCATCATTGCCTGACTTAGAGTTGCATAGCACCTAAACATATATTAAACCTACCATCACTGCATAAACAGCTCATTAAAATGGATTTAAAATGGGGAGTGAAAAACCAAAATAAATAAACCCAAACCAAGGGTGAAATGCCCTAAA
The DNA here is from genome assembly GCF_026170545.1 of Melanerpes formicivorus. Lineage (NCBI taxonomy): Eukaryota > Metazoa > Chordata > Aves > Piciformes > Picidae > Melanerpes > Melanerpes formicivorus. The sequence continues at coordinate 2,046,564 of NW_027142453.1, forward strand.
AATTAGAGATTTATGCTTGACTGGACAAAACAAATGAGAGACAGTTCTCTCATTTCGGCCCTACAGATGTGCCTACCCAACTGTGTATCCTGTAAATACTTACAAGGCACATCCAGTGTGATCACAGGATGTTAGGGGTTGGAAGGGACCTCTGGAGATCATCAAGGCATAGTATCATAGAATCATAGTATCAGTCAGGGTTGGAAGGGACCACAAGGATCATCTAGTTCCAACCCCCCTGCCATGGGCAGGGACGCCCCCACACTACATCAGGCTGGCCAGAGTCTCATCCAGCCTGGGCTTAAACACCTCCAGGGACAGTGCCCCAACCATCTCCCTGGACAACCCATTCCAGGGCTTCACCACTCTCATGGGGAAGAACTTCCTCCTCACATCCAGCCTGAATCTCCCCCACCTCCAGCTTCATTCCATTCCACCTAGTCCTATCACTCCCTGATAGCCTGAGAAGTCCCCTCCCCAGCCTTCCTGTAGGCCCCCTTCAGATACTGGAAAGCCACCTGGGAGCCTTCTCTTCTGCAGACTGAACAGCCCCAACTCCTTCAGTCCATCCTCACAGGAGAGGTGCTCCAGCCCTCTGATCATCCTCGTGGCCCTTCTCTGGACACCTTCCAGCACCTCCACATCCCTCTTTTAATAGGGGCTCCAGAACTGGAGGCAGTACTCCAGGTGGGGGTCTCAGCAGAGCTGAGTAGAGGGGGAGGATCACCTCCCTTGACCTGGTGGCCACACTTCTCCTTATGCAGTCCAGGACCTGATTGGCTTTCTGGGCTGCAAGTGCACACTGAGAGCTCATGTTGAGCTTCTCCTCCACCAGCACCCTGAATTCTCTCTCCTCAGGGCTGCTTTCCAGCCAGTCCCTGCCCAGCCTGGATTTGTGCCTGGGATTGCCTCCACCCAGATGCAGGACCCTGCACTTGCTCTTGTTGAGCCTCCTGAGGTTGGCTTGTGCCCACCTCTCCAGCCTGTCAAGGTCCCTCTGGATGGCCTCCCTTCCCTCCACAGCAGGACCATAGAATCTAGCAGAGGTTGCACAGAAATGCATCCAGGTGGGTCCTGAAGGTCTCCAGAGAAGGAGATTCTACAACCTCTCTGGGCAGTCTGCTCCAGTGCTCTGTGACCCTCACAGTGAAGAAGTTCCTCCTCATGTTGAGGTGGAACCTCCTGTGCTGTGGGGTATATCCATGTCCCCTTGTCAGGGTGCAACTGAGCAGAGCCTGTCCCCTCCCTCTTGACACATCCAGCCTTCAAATATTTATATACATTGATTAAATCCCCTCTCAGTCTTCTCCTCTCCTGACTAAAAAGCTCCAGGGCTCTCAGCCTCTCCTCATAGGTCATATGCTCCAGTCCCTTCATCCTCCTGGTGTTGCCTGCTGCTATCCAGGGAGAAAACTCACTCTAGCAGAGCTTTCATTTTTTTTTGGTTGTTAAATCTCGTTATCTTGATCTGAGAAGCACAGATTTTCCTGCCAAGCAAAATGATAATTATGGAAAGATTTCATTGTAGTAGCCACCACTGTGCTTTATTATATGAAGTATTGATGGGTTTGCCCTTTTTGCATGGAGGCAAAGCAAACCAGGACCTGCAGAGGTGCATTAGGAAAGATTTATGGAAAAGAAAGTTATTTTTAAAATTCCCTTCTTTCACCACCACCACTTCCCCTTTCCCACCAGGTCTGCCCCCTTTTCCACCCCACCTGCCCCATTTCCCCCTTTTTCCCCTCAATCCCACAGCACCTGGGCTCTGTTGGAGTCTCCTCCCACCCCAGGTGTGGCCACTTTGCCCTCCCCACCCACTCCCCTATTTAGTCTCCCTCAGGAAGGGCAGAAGCCCCAAGCTGAGCCCATCTGGGCTGAGGATCCTCCTCTCCTCACTGGTGAGTGCCCCTGGTGCACACTGGGTGGTGGTGGTGGTGGTGGTGACAACAAAGGCCGGGGGGCCTGGTGGCCCCCCGGTTAGGTAGGGCCATGATTGATGACTCCTCCAATATCATCCACAGGTGCTGGCTGGGCTTCCTCACTGGGGCTGAGCTCCTCTGTGTGATATCTTGGCTGGTGAGGGTCTTGCCCCTGGCTCTGGGATGGCTGCAAAAATGGTGGTGGTGGAGCAGGAGCTCTTTAGCCATAGAATTGTTAGGGTTGGAAGGGACCTCAAGGATCATCTACGTCCAACCCCCATGCCATAGGTAGGGGCATTTCACGCTAGAGCAGGTTGCTCAGAGCCACATCCAGCCTGGCCTTTAAATCCTCCATGGAGGAGAATTCTGCAATCTCCTTGGGCAACCTGTCCCAGTGTCTCACCATCCTCATAGTGAAGAACTTCTTCCTAACATCCAATCTGAATCTACTTATTTCTACTTTTGTTCCATCCCCCCTAGTCCTATCTTTACCTGACACCCTAAAAAGTCCCTCAGCAGCTTTCTTGGAGCCCCCTTCAGATACTGGAAGGCCACAATTAGGTCTGTAGGCAAGCACTAATCTCCTTACTTTCACACACAACTGAAAATAAGTGGAAGCTGAATATTTGGTAGTTCAACTAGATTATTCCAAAGAGACCCTATTTCATAGTATCATAGTATCTTTCATAGTATCAGTCAGGGTTGGAAGGGACCACAAGGATCATCTAGTTCCAACTCCCCTGCCATAGGCAGGGACACCCCACACTAGATCAGGCTAGCCAGAGCCTCATGCAGCCTGCTCTTAAACACCTCCAGGGATGGGGCCCCAACCACCTTATTTGCTCTAATTCCACTAAACAGGTCCCCTGAAGTATGTGCCTCTGTGCCCACCAGTTGGCTTGTGTTTCATCTGCCCATTACTTGACCTCCAAAGCATGAGAGAGGCAGCTCCAATCTGTAACAAACACCAGTTCAATACCTTACACTAAGACTGCACCTGTGCAAAGAAAGCTAGCCTTGAGGAAAATAATTTTTATACCAAAACCAAACCAGTCAAACAACCAACCTAAAACCCCTCTGACACTGTTTCAGCAGTAGTGTGCCCAGGTGACCAAAAAGGCCACTGGCATCCTGGCCAGTATCAGAAAAGTATGGCCAGCAGGAGCAGGGAGGTCATTCTGCCTGTGTACTCAGCACTGGTTAGGCCACACCTCGAGTACTGTTACCAGTTCTGGGCCCCTCAATTTAAGAAGGACATTGAGACACTTGAGCATGTCCAGAAAAGGGCAACAAGGCTGGGGAGAGGTCTGGAGCACAGCCCTCTGAGGAGGGGCTGAGTGAGCTGGGGTTGCTTTGCCTGGAGAAGAGGAGGCTCAGGGGAGACCTTCTTGCTCCCTACAACTCCCTGAAGGTAGGTTGTAGCCAGGAGGGGGTTGGTCTCTTCTCCCAGGCAACCAGCACCAGAGTAAGAAGACACAGTCTCAAGATGCACCAGGGGAAGTTTAGGCTGGATGTTAGGAAGAAATTCTTCCCAGAAAGAGTGACTTGCCTTTGGAATGTGCTGCCCAGGGAGGTGGTGGAGTCACCATCCCTGGAGGTGTTCAAAAATAAGATGTGGCACTTGGAACCATGGCTTAGTTGATTAGATTGTGTTGGTGATAGGTTGGACTTGATGATCTCTGAGGTCTTTCCTAACCTGGATGATTCTGTGATTTTGTAACAATAAAAACTCAGTTTATTTACTGCCTCATATGCTTGAGCCCCAGAACTTTTAAGGCATTATTACTGGAAACATTAGTTTCAACATCTGATTTCCAAGGCACATGAAATGCTCAAACACAAACGGAAGAGAGAATGAAAGCCAGTCCAAGCCACCAGGTTTTGTGCAGCAGTTTTGAACAAGAGGTTTTCCCATCCTAATCTGTATCTAATGCACAATATTCCTGATTCTGAAACAAGGGCCTGAATTTTGCCATCCACTTTCTTACTCATTATCCCGTTTTGGAACGGATGTGCCTCAGAAATCTTTTCTAGGGTATTTTAAACTAAGCAATTTTCACACATTTAAACAGTGTCACAATAAGAGCTGAGTTTCACAGCATGCATGAGATGAGAAATTACCACTTGATTCCTTCCAATTTCATTTTTCCTTCAAACCTTCTTTCCCCCTAGGACTCTTAGCAAGCCACAGCCTTTCCCATTCGAGGGTGAGACTGGAAACATAATGAGAGGAGAGAAGGAGCAGGAGTTTCCCAGCTGTGCAGCACTGGCATGAATCATAAGGGGAATTTTGTAATCCCCTCCAAACAGATGTAATGGCAGAGGAAGCAGACACACCCTCAGCAGATGAGTCTTCAAATGTCTTGATCCTGACAAAATGCGTTTCCATGAAATTTAATAGAATAGAACAAACCAGGTTGGAGAAGACCTTTCAGATCATGTCCAACACATCACCCAATGCCATCTAATCAAATAAACCGTGGCTCCAAGCACTCCATCCAGTCTCCTCTTAAACACCTCCAGTGATGGTTACTCCACCACCTCCCTGGGCAGCACATTCCAATGGCTAACAACTCTCTCTGTGAAGAACTTTGTCCTAACCTCCAGCCTAAACCTCCCCTGGTGCAGCTTGAGACTGTGTCCTCTTGTCCTGGTGCTGGTTGCCTGGGAGAAGAGACCAACCCCCTCCTGGCTACAACCTCCCTTCAGGTAGTTGTGGAGAGCAAGAAGGTCTCCCCTGAGCCTGTCTAGAATGACCTATTTCCATTCCACATACAACTGCTGCAACATCCAGCAAAGGCTATTTGTCTTTTCTCATAACAGTTGTGAGTACTCCAGGCATGGAAAAGCAGTGTGAGGCTAAAAGGAGCTCAACAGTGATCTACCAGTTCAGTGCTCCTCCCAGAAGAAATTCTTCAAGCACTGCTACTGTAAAGAGGGTTGTTTTCACACTTGTGCAGTGCTTTGAACCTGAATGAAATGTGGCAGATAACAGAGGAATATCTGTTACCATAGTCAGTGCTATCATTAGGAACTACACTACCCTGAATATCACAAACTTTCTCCCAAATGGTGCCTTTTGGGTTTGATTTTTCTCACAGAAAACCTACATAGAATCATAGGATCAATAAGGTTGGAAAAGACCTCAAGGGTCATCAGGTCCAACCTGTCACCAAAATCCCCATGACTAACTAAACCATGGCTCCAAGTGCCACATCCAATCCCCTCTTGAACACCTCCAGGGATGGTGACTCCACCACCTCCCTGGGCAGCACATTCCAATGGCCAATCTCTCTCTCTGTGAAGAACTTTCTCCTCACCTCCAGCCTAAACCTCCCCTGGTGCAGCTTGAGACTGTGTCCGATTGTTCTGGTGCTGGTTGCTTGGGAGAAGAGACCAAACCCTACCTGGCTACAATCTCCCTTCTGGTAGTTGTAGACAGCAATAAAGTCTCCCCTGTGTGGTCATCTGACCTGCTGTCAGATTTTTATGGCACTTCACAGCTACCCCCCTGACCTGACTTCAAACTGGTACACTGTGAATCTTATTTTCAATCTCTGCTACTGCAGAATTCTTCTAACATGGGCCTCAAACAGCCCCCTCCTGGCTACAACCTCCCTTCAAGTAGTTGTAGAGAGCAATGAGGTCTCTCTTGAGCTTCCCCTTCTCCAGGCTAAACAAACCCCAGCTCCCTCAGCCTCTACTGTTGCTTAGAAACTCTGTCATGAATCAGCTACCCATCTCCTCAAGTTCTTTAGTAGCATAGTATTGCTAAGGTTGGAAGAGACCTCGAGCATCATCGAGTCCAACCTGTCACCACGAACCTCATGACTAGACCATGGCACCAAGTGTCACATCCAATCCCCTCTTGAACACCTCCAGTGATGGTGACTCCACCACCTCCCTGGGCAGCACATTCCGATGACGAATGACTCCCTCGGTGAAGAACTTTCTCCTCACCTTGAGCCTAAACTTCCCCTGGAGCAGCTTGAGGCTGTGTCCCCTTGTTCTGGTGCTGGTTGCCTGGGGCAAGAGACCAACCCCTTCCCGGCTACAACCACCTTGCATCTAGCTGTAGAGAACAATGAGGTCACCCCTGAGCCTCCTCTTCTCCAGGCTAAACAATCCCAGCTCCCTCAGCCTCTCCTGGTAGGGCTGTGCTCGAGGCCTCTTCCCAGCTTTGTTGTCCTTCTCTGGACATGTTCAAGTGTCTCAATGTCCTTTTTTAAACTGAGGGGCCCAGAACTGGACGCATTACTCAAGGTGTGGCCTAACCAATGCAGAGTCCAGGGGCACAAAGACTTCCCTGCTCCTGCTGGCCACACTATTCCTAATGCAGGCCAGGATGCCATTGGCCTTCTTGGCCACCTGGGCACACTGCTGGCTCATGTTTAGGTGGCTGTCAATCAGCACCCCCAGGTCCTATTCTGTTTGGGAGCTCTCCAGCCACCCTGACCCCAGCCTGTAGCTCTGCATGGGGTTGCCGTGGCCAAAGTGTGGTGTACTAACAAGGCTGCTTATAAAAAGGACACCAATCCCATTGGTGTCCAGTGGTGTTCCATCTCTTCACAGCTGACAAGAAGCTGGCATGAAGTGGAGACACTAAACTACTGCACAGCCACCCTTTTCTTGGCCTGTTATGTCCGCTCTTCAGCACAGGAATTGAGGTGGTTTTTGAGGTGGTTGCTATTCATAGCATTGGCTTAGCACACTGTGAAAAAGTAACAACCACAGTTTGAGTTGTTAGGGTTGGAGGGGACCTCCAGAATCATCTAGTTCCAACCTTCCTGCCATGGGCAGGGATACCATACAGTGGAATCATAGAATCAATAAGGTTGGAAGAGACCTCAAAGATCATCGAGTCCAACCTGTCACCCAACACCTCATGACTACTAAACCTAACTACTAAACTGAGCTGTAATTGCTGTCTACAACTACCAGAAATGAGGTTGTAGCCAGGTGGGGGTTGCTTTCTTCTCCAAGGCAACCAGCACCAGAACAAGAGGGCACAGTCTCAAGCTGCACCAGGGGAAGTTTAGGCTTGAAGTGAGGAGAAAGTTCTTCACAGAAAGAGTTGTTAGCCATTGGAATGTGCTGCCCAGGGAGGTGGTGGAGTCACCATCCCTGGAGGAGTTAAAAAAGGGATTGAATGCAGCACTTGAAGCCATGGTTTAGACAGTCCTGAGGTGTTGGGTGCTAGGTTGGACTTGATGATCTCTGAGGTCTTTTCCAACCTTATTGATTCTGTGATTCTATGATAATGTCTACCTCACCTTCTCACAAACTTGATCTGTGGTAGCTGCTGCTTTCAGAAGAGCTGAGACATCACAATGCTGCTCGTATGTAAAAGCTTCATGAGGATCTTTCAGTTAATGAAACAGCACCACAAATATAAGATTGCTCCTGGCTGCCTGCAGATAGTTTAGCAGAACAGAAAAGAACATCCTTCAACCCACCTGTGTGAATGACCTCTGTTTGCTCTGTTGATAATAACCTGTTTCCTGTCATTCTTGCAGAGCTAGAGAAGATTTGTACCACTCTTACTGCCTAAACTCCTTCTGAAGAAAAATACTGTTTGGGTTTCATGAGGTAAAAAATTTCACCTTGAAGATAACCTAATCTACCTTTAGCTTGTGTGTGTGCCAGACAACATCCTTGGGTGTTCAGTTGCTGGAGTGTGTCCAGAGAAGGGCAAGAAAGCTGGGGAGGGGTTTGGAGCACAAGCCCTATGAGGAGAGGCTGAGAGAGCTGGGGTTGCTTAGCCTGGAGAAGAGGAGGCTCAGGGGAGACCTTCTTGCTCTCTACAGCTACCTGAAGGGAGGTTGTAGGCAGGTGGGGCTTGGTCTCTTCTCCCAGGCAACCAGCACCAGAACAAGAGGACACAGTCTCAAGCTGCACCGGGGGAGGTTCAGGCTTGGTGTTAGGAAGAAGTTCTTCTCAGAAGGAGTGATTGGCCATTGGAATGTGCTGCCCAGGGAGGTGGTGGACTCACCATCACTGGAGGTGTTTAGGAAGAGACTGGATGGGACACTTGGTGCTATGGTTTAGTTGATTAGATGGTGTTGGGTGATAGGTTGGACTTGATGATCTCAAAGTTCTTTTCCAACCTTATTGATTCTATGTTCATTCTATGTTCATTCTATGTTCATTCTATGTTCATTCTATGTTCATTCTATGTTCATTCTATGTTCATTCTATCCCATTCTATCCCATTCTATCCCATTCTATCCCATTCTATCCCATTCTATCCCATTCTATCCCATTCTATCCCATTCTATCCCATTCTATCCCATTCTATCCCATCCCATTATGATGTTAAATGTACTGAGCTAATTATAAGGCTTCTTCTACCCAGTTTCTACTACGGGAAAATTCATGCTCTACCAGATAACAGTAGAGGAGGAGGAACAAAACAAACCAACAAAACACCTGCAAGAATTGTAGCAGAAGTAATTCAGTAATTACCTTCTTACTTGGTTCAAAACCCTCAAACAGCCAGAAAATTGTGATCAACCTCTATTTCATGTAATCCATCTGCTGCATAATCTGCTGGCCAGGGCTTTGATGTTCTGAGAAACACCAGTAACCGTCCTAAATTAAATCCTCTCCCCTTATCCAGCTGCATAGCTCAACTACTTTTTCAAACAATACCATCAGTCTGAAGGGCCACTGATTCTCTGACCTGCTAGTGTAATTGGATTAAAAGCATTATGTATTTTGTTTGAAGGGAACTATAACTTGAAATGTAGTATCATAGTATCAGTCAGGGTTGGAAGGGACCACAAGGATCAACCAATTCCAACCCCTCTGCCATGGGCAGGGACACCCCACACTAGATCAGGCTGGCCACAGCCTCATCCAGCCTGGGCTTAAACACCTCCAGGGATGGGGCCTCAACCACCTCCCTGGACAACCCATTCCGGGGCTTCACCACTCTCATGGGGAAGAACTTCCTCCTCACCTCCAGCCTGAATCTCCCCACCTCCAGCTTCATTCCATTCCCCCTAGTCTTATCATTACCTGAGATCCTGAGCAGTCCTTCCCCAGCCTTCTTGGAGGCCCCCTTCAGATACTGGAAGGCCACAAGGAGGTCACCTCAGAGCCTTCTCTTCTCCAGACTGAACAGCCCCAACTCTTTCAGTCTGTCCTCATAGGAGAGGTGCTCCAGCCCTCTGATCACCCTCATGGCCCTGCTCTGGACACCTTCCAGCACCTCCAGATCCCTCTTGGAATAGGGGCTCCAGAACTGGACACAGTACTCCAGGTGGTGTCTCCCCAGAGCTGAGCAGAGGGGGAGAATCACTTCGCTTGACCTGCTGGCCACACTTCTCTTGATGCAGCCCAGGATCTGATTGGCTTTCTGGGCTGCAAGTTCACACTGAGAGCTCCTGTTGAGCTTCTCCTCCCCCAGCAATCCGTATATCATGGGGGGGTTTCCATCCTTCTCTTCAGTCAGCAAAGAGCTCTGTGGCACAGCCTGGGGTACATTTGTCCTGTGTGACGCAGCCACATCCCCATTACAATCTCGCATATTAATCTCACGTGATGGCTGAAGCACTGCTTTAGGCCTGGGGAATAATTTGTCTGGATAAATTAAAACCATAAAGCAATATGGAGAAACATTTTACCCAGGACAGCTGCCTTCCTCATGGATTTTATTTTCCTGTTTTAGGCTAATTACTTCCATGCTCTTTTGTTCCACAGCCCTGAAAGAGGAGTTTTAAATAATGTTAAGATGATGCATTTGTGCCCGTGTGAAAGGAATCAGAAGCCACTGGTCACGTCTGCTGGTTTTAATTTTGTGCTTTCTGGTCCCAGGGTTTCTCATTGACTGTGGAACATCCAGCCCCACCCCTTTTCTCTTCCCTTCCTCTCTACTCAAAGTAGGAAAAAAGCCAAACCACATCAACCCATGGTAAAATATATTTAACTTGCATTACCCAGGCAACCAACAAGAGGACACAGTCTCAAGCTGCACAAGGGGAAGTTTAGGCTGGATGTTGGGAAGTAGTTCTTCCCAGAAAGAGTGATTGGCCATTGGAATGTGCTGCCTAGGGAGGTGGTGGAGTCACCATCACTGGAGGTGTTTAGGAAGAGACTGGATGAGGCACTTGGTGCCCTCATTTAGTTGATTAGATTGTGTTGGGTGATAGGTTGGACTTGATGATCTTAAAGGTCTCTTCCAACCTGGTTAATTCAATTCTATTCTATTTCTTAGGAAGAAATTTGTCATGGAGAGAGTGGCCATTGGAATGTGCTGCCCAGGGAGGTGGTGGAGTCACCATCCCTGGAGGTGTTTAGGAGGAGACTTGATGGAGTGCTTGGTGCCACGGTTTAGTTGATTAGAAGGTGTTGGATAATGAGCTGGACACAATGATCTCAAAGGTCTCTTCCAACCTGGTTTGGTCTATTCTCTTCTATTCTATTCTACTCTGCAAACATTCCTTAACAATGTGAAGGCTCCTTAAAAATCTTGAAATGCTGTGCCTTTATTTTTTTTTTTTTCATTTCCAATAAGTCTCTTCAAAACAATAAGTTAAAATACACAGTTAGCTTTTAAACAGGCCCCTGGTGGTGGTGGTAGTAGTAAATGTTTAAAATTTTCATAGAATCATATCATCAATAAGGTTGGAAAATACCTCAGAGATCATCAAGTCCAAACTATCATTCAACACCTTATGTCTACTAAACCATGGCACCAAGTGGCACATCTAATCCTATACTGAGCACCTCCAGTGACTCCACCACCTCCCTGGGCAGCACATTCCAATGTCAAATCACTCTCTCTGTGAAGAATTTCTTCCTAATATCCAGCCTGACCTCCCCTGGCACAGCTTGAGACTGTGTCCTCTTGTTCTGCTGCTGGTTGTCTGGGAGAAGAGACCATGCTCCACCTGGCTACAACCTCCCCTCAGCGAGTTTTAGACAACAAGAAGGTCTCCCCTGAGCCTCCTCTTCTCCAGGCTAAGCAACTCCAGCTCCCTCAGCCTCTCCTCAGAGAGCTGTGCTTCAAACCCCTCCCCAGCTTTGTTGCCCTTCTCTGGACATATTCAAGTTTTGCAAAGTCTTCATCAAACTGAGGGGCCCAGAACTGAACTCAGGACTCAAGGTGTGGCCTGACCAGTGCTGAGTACTGGGGCACAGTGACCTCTCTGCTCCTACTGCCCTCAGTATTTCTGATGCAGGCCAGGATGCCATTGGCCTTCCTGGCCACCTGGGCACACTGCTGGCTCATGTTCAGCCAGCTGTCAATCAGTACCCCCAGGTCCCTCTCTGCCGGGCTGCTCTCCAGCCACTCTGACCCCAGCCTGTGGCACTGCATGGGGTTGTTGTGACCAAAGTGCAGCACCCAGCACTTGTTAAATGCCATCATGTTGGACTCTGCCCATCTGTCTAGCCTAGCAAGGTCCCTCTGCTGAGCCCCCCATACCCTCTAATAGATCAACACCTGCCCCCAGCTTGGTGTTGTCTGCAAACTTACTGGTGATGGACTCAATGCCCTCATCCAGATCAACAATAAAGATGTTAAAGAGCATGGGGCCCAGCACTGATCCCTGGGGCACACCACTAGTGCCTGGCTGCCAGCTGGCTGTGGCACCATTCACCACCACTCTTTGGGCTCTGCCCTCCAGCCAGTTCCTAACCCAGCACAGCTGTCCAAGCCCCAGGCTGACAGCTTGGCCAGGAGTCTGCTGTGGGGGGTGGTGTCAAAGGCCTTTTGGCAGATTCTCTGCCAGCATGAACTGCCAGTCTCCTTCCCATGGGGCTTACCACTTCAAAAGTGTACTTAACCAAAAATGCTGGGGGGAGAGAAAACAGGAAGTAAATATAATTGATAAGTTAAAAAGTAAACATGCAAGATCAATATTGCTTGCAGTAGAGCTAGCATCCTTCAGCATGACTCACATTAATCCAATACAGACTGTACATGGTACTTTCATCTCGGAGAAGCAACAACATCTTGCAGCCCTCACAACTTTTATAGCATGTCCTTGAAGTGTCCTGCTCCTTTCATCACTGCTGAGAAAATATCACAATCCCTTTACTTTCTCTGCCCATAATGATAGGGTGAGCAGGGCTGAGAGGAAAAAAATATAAAAGAAAAGAAGGAACCACAATAACAGAGGGAAAAAAAAAAACATGATCCATGGGCATGGAAAGTAAATCACAAGGAAAGCCTGTCTTGTTCTCAGTTTTATTTTGCTCATAGGTCAAGCAATCTTAATGAAGCCTCCCCCACACATGCTTTATTGGTTGCTCTTGTATAGATCATGGTTATTTCAGACTCCTTAGTTATTTTTAAAAGCTATACCTGAAAGTCCAGCATAGGTTGTACTCTGTGTTTGATGAAGAACTGCTACAGGCTGGGGTTGGAGTGGCTGGAGAGCTGCCAAACAGAAAGGGATCTGGGGATGCTGACTGACAGCTGGCTGAACATGAGCCAGCAGTGTGCCCAGGCGGGCCAAGAAGGCCAGTGGCATCCTGGACTGCATCAAGAATACTGTGGCCAGCAGGAGCAGGGAAGTCATTGTGCCCCTGTACCCAGCAAAGTTTAGGCCACTCCTTGAGTCCTATGTCCAGTTCTGGGCCCCTCAGTTTAGGAAAGATATTGAGTTGCTGCAAGGTGTCCAGAGAAGGGTAACAAAGCTGGGGAGGGGTTTCGAGCACAAGCGTTATGAGGAGAGGCTAAAGGAGCTGGGGTTGCTTAGCCTGGAGAAGAGAAGGCTCAAGGGAGAACTTCTTGCTCTCTACAACTCCCTGAAGGGAGGTTGTAGCCAGGTGGGGGTTGGTCTCTTCTCCCAGACAACCAGCACCAGAACAAGAGGACACAGTCTCAAGCTGTGCCAGGGGAGGTTTAGACTGGATGTTGGGAAGAAATTCTTTCCAGAATGAGTGATTGGCCATTGGGATGTGCTGCCCAGGGAGGTGGTGGAGTCACCATCACTGGAGGAGACCTGATGGGGTGCTTGGTGCCATGTTTTAGTTGATTAAAAGGTGTTGGATGGTAGGTTGGACTCGATGATCTCGAAGGGCTCTTTCAACCTGGTCTATTCTATTCTATTCTTTGAGATAATTTTTTTCCCGCACAATGTCAAATTCCTGAGACACTAGTAGTGGCTGGAGAACCTTCTTCTGACCACGTAAAACAGAACAGGTCAGCAAAGATCTGTGGGGTGCTGAAACATAAATCACTAACAGTAATGATTCAGCAATGTTTTTAGGCCTTAGTGCAGCTAACTCAGAGTTCCCAAAAATAAGAGGTCAGTATGCAAATCTGATCAACAAGCAAATTCAGGTCAAATCCCATCTCATCCCCCACTGAGTCACAGTTTCTGAATGAAAATAATTAACTCAATTTTAACCCTGTTTAATACTCCAAACCAGGGTAATCTAATAACAAACAGGAAGACCTTTATTTGCCTGACATCCCAAACAAATGAACAGTGGCAATTCTCTTCTGGAAGCCCTGTCCTTATTCAACATCTTTTCCAGGGACCCAGAACCTCAAGGTGTATAACTGAAACAGTTTATGCTAACCCTTATGAGCTGCAGCTGAAAGTAATGGAGCAACTTATCCTTAGCACTATCCTTAGTCACATCAAGGACAAGAAGGTCATTAGACACAGTCAGCATGGTTTTACCAAAGGTAGCCTTTTATGAGGACATAACCAGGTGGATAGATGATGGTTGAGCAGTGGATGTGGTCTATCTTGATTTCACTAAAGCATTTGACAGCATCTCCCAAAGCATCCTTGCAGTTAAGCTGAGGCAGTGTGGTCTGGATGATCAGGGAGTGAGGAGGATTGAGAACTGGTTGAAGGGAAGAAGTCAGAAAGTTGTGGTCAATAGAATGGAGTCTAATTGGAGGTCTGTATCTAGTGGAGTCCCTCAGGAGTCAGGACTGGGACCAGTATTGTTCAATATATTCATCAATGACCTGGATGAGGGCACAGAGAGCACTGTCAGAAGGTTTGCTGAGGACACCAGACTGGGTGGAGTGGCTGACACACTGGAAGGTTTTGCTGCCATTCAGCAGGACTTAGGCTGGAGAGCTGGGCAGGGAGAAATGTAATGAAATACAACAAGGGCAAGTGTAGAGTCTTGCACCTGGGAAAGAGCAACCCCAGGTATCAGTACAGGTTGGGGACTGACCTGCTGGAGAGCAGTGAAGGGGAAAAGGACCTGGGGGGTCCCTGTGGATGGAAGGATGACCGTGAGCCAGCAATGTGCTCTTGTGGCCAAGAAGGCCAATGCCATTCTGAGGTGTATTAGAAGGGGTGTGGTTAATAGGTTGAGAGAGGTTCTCTTCATCCTCTACTCTGAGCTGGTAAGGCCGCATCTGGAATAGTCTGTCCAGTTCTGGGCGCCTCACTTCAGGAAGGACAGGGAGCTGCTTGAAAGAGTCCAGCACAGAGTCACAAGGATCATTAAGGGAATGGAACATCTGCCTTAGAAGCAGAGACTGAGGGAGCTGGGACTCTTTAGCTTGGAGGAGACTAAGGGGAGACCTCATTCCTGTTTATAAATATGTAAAGGGTGAGTGCCAAGAGGATGGAGCCAGGCTCTGCTCAATGATGCCCAGTTGCAGGACAAAGGGCAATGGGTGGAAGTGGAGGCATAGAAAGTTCCATGCAAACATGAGGAAAAATGTTTTAACTGTGAAGGTGATGGAACACTGGAACAGGCTGCTCAGGTAGGTTGTGAGTTTCCTTCTCTGGAGATAATCAAAACCTGCCTGGATGTATTAGTGTCTGATCTGCTCTGGCAGGGGGGTTGGACTAGATGATCTTTGAGGTCTCTTCCAACCTTGGTGATTCTGTGATTCTCTGATCTTTTGAGGTCCCATCCAGCCCATAACATACTGTGAATCACTTAGATGTATTGATTCTGGGCAGACCTGTGATGGTGAGACACCTAGTTACAGTGTCTATTCTATTCTATTCTATTCTATTCTATTCTATTCTATTCTATTCTATTCTATTCTATTCTATTCTATTCTATTCTATCCTACTCTACTCTACTCTCTGCTTTTTTTCTTTATTTTTTTCCTTTTTCTTCTTTTTTTAATATATTTTCCCATTTATGGAGCCATCCATCAAAGCTGAGCAGTCATAGTCCATTAATTTTATAATTTAGTTTGTTTGTGGTTTGTTTGGCTGTATTTTTTGTGGAATATGTGTTTATTGTAATGAAAGAAAAACCTGAACCTTTAACACTGGATTTATCTGTCTGGCTTGGAAAGCAGACGTGGAACTGAAAAAAACAACAGGCGCTTCTGTGGCATGTTCAGACATGCTCCTGGAGAATTGAGTTTCCTTAAGAAGGATGTTGAGATGCTTGAACATGTCCAGAGAAGGGCAATGAGGTTGGGGAGAGGCCTCAAGCACAAGCCCTGTGAGGAGAGGCTGAGGGAGCTGGGATTGTTTAGCCTGGAGAAGAGGAGGCTCAGGGGAGACCTTCTTGCTCTCTACAACTCCCTGGAGGGAGGTTGTAGCCAGGTGGGGCTTGGTCTCTTCTCCCAGGCAACCTGTGACAGAACAAGAGGACACAGTCTCAAGCTGTGCCAGGGGAAGTTTAGGCTGGAGGTGAGGAAAAAGTTCTTCCCAGAAAGAGAGATTGGCCATTGGAATGTGCTGCCCAGGGAGGTGGTGGAGTCACCGTCCCTGGAGGTGTTCAAGAGGAGTTTGGATGTGGCACTTGAAGCCATGAGGCTAGTCCTGAGGTCTTGGGTGACAGGTTGGACTTGATGATCTCTGAGCTCTTTTCCAACCTTATTGACTCTATGATTCCATGTTCAATTCATCTCCACCCTGACCACTAGGAAGAAACCCAAACCAATTATTTCTTCTTCCCACCCACACAATCTACCTTCTTTTCTACATACTAATGAAAAAATAAAAACAACACTAATGTCATATATTTCTCTGTCAGACCAAAAGCTGTGCAACAACTTTTTAGGACATGCAAAATACAGAAGCATCCTCTTACAAATGTATGTCATAGAATCAATAAGGTTGGAAAAGACCTCAGAGATCATCAAGTCCAACCTGTCACCCAAGACCTCAGGACTAACTAAACCATGGCACCAAGTGCCACATCCAATCCCCTCTTGAACACCTCCAGGGATGGTGACTCCACCACCTCCCTGGGCAGCCCATTCCAATGGCCAATCACTCTTTCAGTGAAGAATTTTCTCTTCACCTCAAGCCTAATGTCAGAACTAATAAGAAGAGAGAGTTACAGGGACAGCTTCTCAGACAATACCAGTTACATTAACTGGAACAGAGCATTGTGGAATGCTCTGTTATGAAAGCCATTGGCATTTAGAGCCATTTAAAGATGTTTATTTGTTGATAAATAGAGTATTTTCTATATAAACCATGTGAAATTTCCACCAGCAGGAGACAGAAAGCACATCTATTTTCTTTGAACCTGTAAAAATCAGAGGCCTTAAGGTTTTGTGCTGTCTTTTTTCAACTCGTCCTGTAATCTTGAGATTGAATATCTGCTTCATACTTCCCTGGAACCACGTTTCAAATAAACACACAGTGACAGCTCCTGCCAACTCTCTCCAGACTGTTAAGGACACAGCAAGTATTTCTGGACTTCCTTGGAAGGGAAAGGAGTGGGTGACACATCCAAAATCACCAAGGGCTTGCATCATTGTTCTTAGCACATTTCCATCACCTCTGGAAAAGGTGATGTATTTGTTGCTCTTCGCTGTGAGTCCCTGCTTGTTCCATCTTGGCAAAAAGGAGTTTTACAGCACACAGGCTTTTGCAGACAGAATTCTTCTTTCAACTGCATTTCATTTGGGAGTCTTAGTTGCTTGCTAAATTCCTTCCATAAGCAGGGACCATGCTTTAACAATCAGCTACCATTCACTTTGCAAAATAACGTTTTCAGCAGCATGAAATTCTGCCCATAATACCACAGCCTCAACCTCTAGCACTTTGTTGAGATCTGTAGCAATGCAGTATGTCCTTCCAGGTCAATACTCCAGATTACAATGAGATGGCATGGAATGGAATGGCATGGAATGGCATGGCATGGAATGGAATGGAATGGCATGGCATGGCATGGAATGGAATGGAATGGAATGGAATGGCATGGCATGGCATGGCATGGAATGGAATGGAATGGAATGGAATGGAATGGAATGGAATGGAATGGAATGGAATAGACCAGGTTGGAAAAGACCTTCGAGATCATTGAGTCCAACCTATCACCCAACACCATCTAATCAACCAAACCATGGCACCAAGCACCACATCCAGTCTCTTCCTAAACACCTCAAGAGATAGCAACTCCACCACCTCCCTGGGCAGCACATTCCGATGGCCAATCACTCTTTCTGGGAAGAATTTCTTCCTAATATCCAGTCTAAACCTCCCCTGGTGCAGCTTGAGACTGTGTCCTCTAAATGCAACGTAGTATGTCCTTCCAGGCCATCACTCCAGATTACAATGAGAATAGAATAGAATAGACCAGACCAGACCAGACCAGACCAGGTTGGAAGAGACCTCTGAGATTGAGTCCAACCTATCACCCAACACAATCTAATCAACTAAACCATGGCACCAAGCACCCCATCCAGTCTCTTCCTAAACACCTCAAGTGATAGCAACTCCACCACCTCCCTGGGCAGCACATTCCAAAGGCCAATCTCTCTTTCTGGGAAGAACTTCTTCCTAACATCTGGCCTAAACTTCTCCTGGTGCAGCTTGAGACTGTGTCTTCTTGTTCTGGTGCTGGTTGCCTGGGAGAAGAGACCAACCCCCACCTGCCTACAACCTCCCTTCAGGTAGCTACAGACATCAAGAAGGTCTCCCCTGAGCCTCCTCTTCTCCAGGCTAAGCAACCCCAGCTCCCACAGCCTCTCCTCAGAGGGCTTGTGCTCCAAACCCCTCCCCAGCTGTGTTGCCATTCTCTGGACACCTTCCAGCAACTCAACATCTTTCCTAAGCTGAGGAGCCTGGAACTGGACACAGCTCAATGGGCAGAACAGAGGTTGTTTCAACTTTCACAAGGATTTGCACACAATTTTCCAGTTAAGTTTTTTTTTTCATTCCCCTTATGCACATTTAAGGAATTGCATTTGTTAGCTAGATCTGGTCTAAGCAACCTAGATTCCTTTATATAACTGCCTGTAGGCAGCTGGAATGGGTGCCAATTGCATTTAGGAAGTATTGTTACAGGCAGCAATAGGTTCAGAGAGAATGGGGCCTGCACCCAGTCAAAGCAAAAGGCCCTCAGGAGAAAGAATGCTATTTTTCCATCCTCAGAACAACTCCACTTCTCTGGTCTCCTTGCTGTGTAGGGCTACTTCTGCCACTTCTGAGAGCTCCAGGATTCTTTTTAAACCCTTGTCCCACACTCCTCCTGAGCCGTGGGGTTGGCATTTCCTTTCAACTCAGTTGTGCTCTCTTCCTTCAGAGTATTGCTGAAGAACCTATGTGGGAGAAGTCCTATTTAAATCCATCCACACTCCACAATAGCAAATGAAACCTGATTGCATGGTTAAGCTTATAGAAAGCCAAGCACAAGACCTGGACCAGTACTCTCTTAATCAAATAATTGCTATTCAGGCGAGACTTTCAGGGCAACAATTCTTTCATGTTGAAAAGCAAAACAAAACCTACCAAAAAAAAAAACTAATACTTGAATGAATTCAAGCACTTCAATGCCTTCATTGAATGCCCATCATAATATTATATTATAAATATAGTAGAATAAAGCCTCAGCTTTGTGTGTGTTTTCTTTTCTAATCACACCACTAGAAAAAAGAATGCCACACTCCAGGGGGAAAAAAAAAAAACCAACCCAAAGAATAATAAAACACTGTTATTAGCAAGAAGCTTCTTCTTTAGCTTGCCAAGCAGCTACCAGCCTTCCAAGCAGCAGAAAGGGCATACAGTAGGGTTGCCATACAACATAATCAGTGGGACTTGGAGAATTGCTTTGCCGTTTCCAAACGTATAATGACTGTGCTGCAGCGGCCGTGTTTTGCATGAGGAGGACTTGAAGGGAGGCAGGTGGCTACTGTTCACAACAGTAAACACTGTGCTGCTGCTAGGGGTGGGATATAGGAGGAGGGTGAGAAATAGAAATAGAATTAACCAGGTTGGAAGAGACCTGTGAGACCGTCGAGTCCAACCTACCATCCAACACCATCTAATCAACTAACCCATGGCACCGAGCGCCCCATCCAGTCTCTTCCTAAACACCTCCAGTGATGGTGACTCCACCACCTTCCTGGGCAGCACATTCCAATGGGCAATCACTCTTGCTGTGAAGAACTTCTTCCTAACATCCAGCCTAAACCTCCCCTGGTGCAGCTGGAGATTGTGTCCTCTTGTTCTGGTGCTGGTTGACTGGGAGAAGAGACCAACCCCCACCTGGCTACAACCTCCCTTCAGGGAGTTGTAGAGAGCAATAAGGTCTCCCCTGAGCCTCCTCTTCTCCAGGCTAAGCAACCCCAGCTCCCTCAGCCTCTTATTCACAGGGCTTGTGCTCCATATCCCACATCAGCTTGTGGCAGAGGATTTAGTTTCCTCATGATCATCACAGACAAGGATTTTCAGGGCTAAAAGACAGCTCTGCTGTGACACATCATCAGTTGCACTGAAACTGTAGCCTCCACAGGTTTTTACCTTCGTAATTCATGCTAATGATTACCTGGCCACAGTGGTTTCTTGTTTTGCCTTGGTGATTTCATTGTAATAAGATTTCAGACAGAGCAGTGCTATACGTGCAGGGTTACCAAAGACCTTTGCAAGAGTTCTGTATTAAAATTCAGGAGATGGAGAGAAGAAATGGAGGGAAGGAGGGAGGGAGGAAGGGAGGAAAGGAGGGAGGGAGTGAAGGAGAAATGGAGAGAAGTAGGAAGGGAGGGAAGAAAGGAGGGAGGGAAGGAAGGGAGGAATAGAATAGAATAGAATAGAATAGAATAGAATAGAATAGAATAGAATAGAATAGAATAGAATAGACCAGACCAGGTTGGAAGAGACCTTTGAGATCATCACATCCAACCTATCATCCAATCCACCTAATCATCTAAACCCTGCAACCAAGCACCCTATTGGGGAAGGAGGAAGGGAGAGAAAGAGGAAGGGAAGGAAGGAAGGAGGAAGGGAGAGGAGGAGGGTGGGAGGGAAGGAGGAAATTTGAGGCTATTTACTTGTCTTTAACAGGCTTGGATTAACTTCTTTACCAGGCTTGGATTAACTTCTTAGTGTAAAGAAATCCATCATGTCATCTAAACATGACAGCATCTACCCTTCATCACACATGGTGTTTGTAAACAGCAGCCTCTTTTATCTATAGAATGTCTCAAATTCTACTCACCATGAGATAATTTCACCCAGATTTTCCAGAAAGAGGCTTTTGTTGCACTCCATGAAATACAGCTTGCCTGCCCTGCTCACTTTTCACATTACTCAGTCTAAACACTATCAACAAAGTCAAATGCATATACATAAACATGCATATCCCTTTGGGAAGAAAAGATTCCAGCAGCCTGGCTCTGTTAAGTGAGAGGGCACAAAATCTCACTAATTCCCACTCCCAGTGCTGAAACTCTGCCCTCATTGAAGGGAAGGAATGCAGGGTTGGGAAATCACTCACAGTCAACCATGCCAGCAGTGAGAGGCAAGCTGCATGCTCTCCTCTTCCACCACCACGCTGATGTGGTTCTTTGGTTAATTAACTTATGCCTGCTGTCCTTTTTTTTTTCTGGGGATTGAGCCCATTAGTGCAGACCACCAAGACTACTGAATAGCATGAATGCATCCAGCAAAGTGCCCTTAAGAGTCATTTTCTTGCCAAAAGAGAATTACCTCTATTCTCAGAGTGAGGAGAAAGCATTTGGTTTTGAATGGGAAAACGTATTAATAGCAGTCCTGTTTCTTCCCCTTTTCAGGCTAATGTACTCCAGAAAACAAGTTTGTTGGTTTGCTTTGGGCTTCTTTTTTTTCCAAAAGAGTAGGAATGTATCTGGAAGACCTGCTACTTAAACTACTACTACATAGAGAATGTATCTGGAAGACCTCTTTGTTAATATACTATTACATACAGAATGTATCTGGAAGACTTCCTTGTTAATCTACTACTACATACAGAATGTATCTGGAAGACCTCCTTGTTAAACAATGGCATCCTGGCCTGCATTAGGAATGGTGTGGCCAGCAGGAGCAGGGAAGTCATTCTGCCCCTGTACTCTGCACTGGTCAGGCCGCATCTTGAGTCCTGTGTCCAGTTCTGGACCCCTCAGTTTAACAAGGACATTGAGACACTTGAACGTGTCCAGAGAAGGGCAACAAGGCTGGGAAGAGGCCTCGAGCACAGCCCTATGAGGAGAGGCTGAGGGAACTGGGATTGTTTAGCCTGGAGAAGAGGAGGCTCAGGGGAGACCTTCTTGCTGTCTACAACTACCTGAAGGGAGGTTGTAGCCAGGAGGGGGTTGGTCTCTTCTCCCAGGCAACCAGCACCAGAACAAGAAAACACAGTCTCAAGCTGTGCCAGGGGAGGTTTAGGCTTCAGGTGAGGAGAAAGTTCTTCACAGAGAGAGTCATTCGTTATTGGAATGCTCTGCCCAGGGAGGTGGTGGAGTCACCATCCCTGGAGGTGTTCAAGAGGAGATTGGACTTGGCACTTGGTGCCATGGTCTAGTCATGAGGTCTGTGGTGACAGGTTAGACTCAATGATCCTCGAGGTCTCTTCCAACCTTTGTGATACTGTGATACATACAGATAATACTGTCCTGGGCCCATGTTTTCTCCTGCTACTTTTAATGTCAAGTAGCATTTTCAAAAGCAGTTTGTCAGCTAGCTCTTCCACACAGGAAAGGCTGGAATTCAGATGGCCCTGAAGTAACAGCAATACACTGCCTCTCTTCTAGAGCCAGCTCTGCAAGGTACTAAATGTCCTTGACTTCTTTAATTTAAATGTGCACCTTTCCTGGTAGGATTCTATGTTAAAAGTAATCCCTTTAGGAATGCTGAGGACCCAGATGGAATCCAGAAATAATAATAGCATTTATGGTAACAATAAATCCAACAGTGAGTAGTGTGTTAAACTAAGCATAATTTTAACATAAGGTGCCCTATATCTCAGCTTATGTAGGACAGTATAGGACAGAATAGGATAGGATAAAACAGGGTGGAATGGAATGGAATGGAATGGAATGGAATGGAATGGAATGGAATGGAATGGAATGGAATGGAATGGAATGGAATGGAATGGAATGGAATTAACCAGGTTGGAAAAGACCTCAAAGATCATCGAGTCCAACTTATCACCCAACACCATCTAATCAACTACACCACGGCACTAAGTGCCTCATCCAGTCTATTCTTAAAGACTTCCAGTGATGGTGACTCCACCACCTCCCAGGGCAGCACATTCCAATAGCAAATTATTCTTTCTGGGAAGAATTTCTTCCTAACCTCCAGCCTAAACCTCCCCTGGTGCAGCTTGAGACTGTGTCCTCTTGTTCTGGTGATGGTTGCCTGGGAGTAGATACTAACCCGCACCTGGCTACAACCTCCCTTCAGGTAGCTGTAGAGAGCAAGAATGCCTCCCCTGAGCCTCCTGTTCTCCAGGCTAAGCAACCCTATCTCCCTCAGCCTCTCCTCACTGGGCTTGTGCTCCAAAATCTTCCCTAGCTTTGTTGCCTAGTGGCTCCTAATCTTTTGAACAGGAATGAGGAAAGGAGGTCTCAGTCAGAATCCATATCAGAAGGCAGTAGAAAAGGAAGAGCAGTGACAGAAATAATGGTGCCAATATGCTCTGGAGAAATCTTGGTCTATCAAAAAAAAACCCTCAAACATTAGCAGTGAGGAATCTCTGGATACATCAGAGAAAGTATCACTGTCCATATAAGACCCAATCAGCTCAGGTTCCTTTCACACTCATCAAGTAGAAACTGATACATGTTGATGTCAAGTGCTTGGTCAAGCACACACTTTCATTCATCCCATGGCAGTGCGAGAAACTTCATCTCCCTCACAAGTAGATGTCTACAGTCCTTCAGCACCCTGTGAGGAGAGGCTGAGGGAGCTGGGGTTGCTTAGCCTGGAGAAGAGGAGGCTCAGGGAGACCTTCTTGCTCTGTAAAACTCCATGAAGGGAGGTTGTAGCCAGGTGGGGGTTGGTGTCTTCTCCCAGGCAACCAGGACCAGAACAAGAGGACCAGGGGAAGTTGAGGCTGGAGGTGAGGGGGAAGTTCTTCACAGAAAGAGATGTTGGCCATTGGAATGTGCTGCCCAGGGAGGTGGTGGTCTCACCATCCCTGAAGGTGTTCAAAAAGCGATTGGATGAGGCACTTGAAGCCATGGTTTAGTTAGTCATGTGGTCTTGGGTGAGAGGTTGGACTTCATAATCTCTGAGGTCTTTTCCAACCTTACTGATTCTATGATTCTAGTGGATAGTCTGTATGGACCATCTGAAATGAAGATACAGACCTCAAGAGCCAGTTGGGACATACAGCATCTCCTATTTGAAGGCTAGTGTTGCTATTCTGTAACAATTAACAACTCTATCAGCTGAGAAATGCTAAGGGCTGGCAAAGGAGGGAAGCGCTCCCAATTACTTTTTCTTAGACATTCAAATATGCTAATAGAGCAAAGTTACAGCATGTTGCCTTTTAGCTTTTTGAACTGTTTTGTTACTCCTCTGGTTTTGTATGCTCCCAGTGTGCATTGCAGAAGAGATCACTTATTCAGTGAGGAGAAGGCAAGGGAGACTGATGAACCGCCATTAAAATGGAAAACACGAGCCTGGCATACTTCACGTTAAGCACAGAGTGAAATTTGTTTTCTGATGAGAAATAAAGCAGACCCTTGAACTTAAAAAGTCAATGACAGAAAAAAAAAGCCCTCCCATAAAACCAGGAAGATATGATTTAAAGGAGCAAAAGAAAATTATTCAGGAGTCAATAATTTCTCAACAGGATTAACAGAGCATATGCAGCATTACTCATAATGAGCTAGGCTGAGTATCAGAAGCTCCATTTGCATGCTATTTGGATTCAACAGATAGTTGCACTGTTGATATCTGAAGTGCTGTTGTTGTGACAGTGAAGGTGGAGGTCTTTTGCATCCCCTGGAAATTACAGTATCACAGTATAACTAAGGTTGGAAGAGACCTCGAGGATCATCGAGTCCAACCTGTCACCACAGACCTCATGACTAAACCATGGCACCAAGTGCCACGTCCAATCTCCTCTTGAACACCTCCAGGGATGGTGACTCCACCACCTCCCTGGGCAGCACATTCCGATGACGAATGACTCGCTCGGTGAAGAACTTTCTCCTCACCTCAGGCCTAAACTTCCCCTGATGCAGCTTGAGACTGTGTCCTCTTGTTCTGGTGCTGGTTGCCTGGAAGAAGAGACCAACCCCTTCCTGGCTACAACCACCTTTCAGGTAGTTGTAGAGGGCAATGAGGTCACCCCTGAGCCTCCTCTTCTCCAGACTAAATAATCCCAGCTCCCTCAGCCTCTCCTCATAGGGCTTGTGTTCAAGGCCTCTCCCCAGCCTTGTTGCCCTTCTCTGGACACATTCAAGTGTCTCAATGTCCTCCTTAAACTGAGGGGCCCAGAAGTGGACACAATTAACACAGTTCAGAGGAAATGGTAAAAATGACAATGTTTTGGGCATCAAGTGGAGCTTAAAGTATACAAGAAGGATGCTCCTTAGATAAGTAAATTTCCTTTTTATCATCAGGTCACAGGGGTTGGTGAAAAAAAAACGCCTTGAAGTAACCAACCAGATCTCCTTCTATGATCAGGTGACTGCCTGGTGGATGTGGGGAGGCCTGTTGATGTAGTCTACCTGGACCTCAGCAAGGCCTTTGACACCGTCCCCCATAGCAAACTCCTGGCCAAGCTGGCAGCCCCTGGGTTGGACAGCAGCACTCTGTGATGGGTTAGGAACTGGCTGGAGGGCCAAGCCCAGAGAGTGATGTTGAATGGTGCCACATCCAGCTGGCAGCCAGGCACCAGTGGTGTGCCGCAAGGATCAGTGCTGGGCTCTGTGCTCTTTAACATCTTTATTGATGATCTGGATGAGGGCATTGAGTCCATCATCAGTAAATTTGTGGACAACACCAAGCTGGGGGCAGGAGTTGATCTGCTGGAGGGTAGAGAGGCATTTCAGAGGACCTCGAAGGCCTGGACAGATTGGCAGAGTCCAAGGGCAGGAGACTGAACACATCCAAGTGCCAGGTTCTGCACATTGGCCACAACAACCCCATGCAGTGCTACAAGCTGGGGTCAGAGTGGCTGGAGAGCAGCCAGGCAGAGAAGGACCTGGGGGTGCTGGTTGGTGGTAAGCTGAACACGAGCCTGCAGTGTGCCCAGGCAGCCGAAAGGGCCAATGGCATCCTGGCCTGCATCAAGAAGAGTGTGGCCAGCAGGAGCAGGGAGGTCATTCTGCCCCTGTACACTGCACTGGTTTGGCCACACCTCGAGTACTGTGTCCAGTTCTGGGTCCCACAGGTTAGGAAGGATGTTGACTTGCTGGAACAAGTCCAGAGAAGGGTAATGAAGTTGAGGGGTTTGGAACACAGCCCTGTGAGGAGAGGCTGAGGGAGCTGGGGTTGCTTAGCCTGGAGAAGAGGAGACTCAGGGGAGACCTTACTGCTCTCTGCAACTACCTGAAGGGAGGTTGTAGCCAGTTGGGGGTTGGTCTCTTCTCCCAGACAGCCAGTACCAGAACAAGAGGACACAGTCTCAAGCTGCACCAGGGGAGGTTTAGGCTGGATGTTAGGAAGAAGTTCTACACAGAGAGAATGATTGCCCATTGGAGTGTGCTGCCCGGGGAGGTGGTGGAGTCACCATCCCTAGAGGTGTTTAGAAGAGACTGGATGGGGTGCTTGGTGCCATGGTTTGGTTGATTAGATGGTGTTGGGTGATAGGTTGGACACGATGATCTTGAAGGTCTCTTCCAACCTGGTCTGGTCTGGTCTGGTCTATTCTATTCTATTCTATTCTATTCTATTCTATTCTATTCTATTCTATTCTATTCTATTCTATATGTCCTTTTAATTCAGATCTCTCTACCTCTGGGATTCAGCTATGAATTGACTGCCAACTGGAAAAACAGTAGGTAAGCATGAAAGCTGAAGTAATTTATCACTGCTATCTTTCCACCAGATAAGCATTTCTTTGTTTGAACAAATCCACATCACCGTACCTGAAAACAAAACTGTTTTGAGCAGCGCAGCTTCCACAGGGCTCCCACGTAATGAAATCTCAGCAAACAGTCAGTGTGGAAGTTTTGGTGCACAAAGAAGATTATTAATTTTCCTTCCACCTGACAAATAGATAAATACCTCTAGGTGAAACATAATTTGAAGTACCAGGCGCTGTTCAGGTTTGTGTTTTTCAATACCTCAGAAAGCACGAAGAGCTGCACTTAAATTATTAATTTCTCAGCCTATGAAGTTTAAAATGCCCAAACAATTCAATTGAAAACCAGTTCAGCTGATAAATAATAACAATTGCTTTACCCTAGACTGTGACTTACAAAGCCAATGCTGATTCTGACAAAACTCACTGATTTCTTTCCATCTCCTGCATTATTACCAGTTGTAATGATTCCTCAGATCCTCCTGCTGCAGCCTCACTGTCTGCTATGTGTGATGTCAACAGCAACTGTGTCACCACTCTATGTTTCCTGTTTGGTCATCTTCATAGAATCATAGAATCAATAAGGTTGGAAAGCACCTCAAAGATCATTAAGTCCAACCTATCACACAAGACCTCATGAGTACTAAACCATGGCACCAAGTGCCACATCCGATCCCCTCTTGAACACCTCCAGGGATGGTGACTCCACCACCTCCCTGGGCAGCACATTCCAAAGGCTAACAACTCTCTCTGTGAAGAACTTTCATCTCACTTTAAGCCTAAACCTCCCCTGGTGCAGCTTGAGGCTGTGTCCTCTTGTTCTGGTGCTGGTTGCCTGCAAGAAGAGACCAACCCCCACCTGACTACAATGTCCCTTCAGGGAGTTGTAGACAGCAAGAAGGTCTCCCCTGAGCTTCCTCTTCTCCAGATCCTCCTGCTGCAGCCTTGCTGTCACCTATGTGTGAAGACATGAGCAACAGTATCACCAGTCTATGTTTCCTCTTTGGTCATCTTCATAGAATCATAGAATCAACAAGGTTGGAAAAGACCTTAGAGATCATCAAATCCAACCTGTCACCCAGCCCCTCAGGGCTAACTAAACCATGGCTTCAAGTGCCACTTCAAATTCCCTCTTGAACATGTCCAGGTACAGTGACTCCACCACCTCCCTGGGCAGCACATTCCAATGGCCAATTGCTCTTTCTGTGAAAAACTTTCTCCTCACCTCAAGCCTAAACTTCCCCTGGCACAGCTTGAGACTGTGTCCTCTTGTTTTGGTGCTGCTTGCCTGGGAGAAGAGACCAACCCCCACCTGGCTACAACCTCCCTTCAGGGAGTTGTAGAGCGCAAGAAGGTCTCCCCTGAGCCTCCTCTTCTCCAGGCTAAACAACCCCAGCTCCCTGGTGATTAATCAATTGGAATTTACTGTATGGCTATTTGCATGGTGCATGCTTCATTCCAACTGCTTTGGCTCAGCAAGGTAAACAAGTATAGAGAGTAATAAAGTTCTTTCTTATCCCCCAAAGTATTTGAGGAAAGACTACAGTTACAAATGACACATAAAAAGCAGCCACCGTGAATAACAAGAGGTCACAAAAAAGGAGGTTGTCTTTTTACCAGGCAGATACAATGTATGAGATTCTAATACATACTCAGATTGCTTTCAAAAGCTGATAAAGAAGATAGGAATCTGGAAGCATTAGTATTAGAGGAAACAAATTATGAGGTGACTTTTCTCTTGTTTCCTCTCCTGTGTGATTAATTAAAGGGAGTTGGGCATCTGTTGTGCTTTGACACTGGTGTCAGATGTGACTGCTGGAACACTGAGCCAACGATCTATCACAATGGAGAAGGAAAAGAAAGAAGCTCTAAGTACAACCAGAATTTATAGCAAATCAAACCCACTGTTTTTACCAGATGTCTATGTGACCCTTCCAAATTTGCCTGATGAATAGGATAGCAGAAGAGAAGAGAAGAGAAGAGAAGAGAAGAGAAGAGAAGAGAAGAGAAGAGAAGAGAAGAGAAGAGAAGAGAAGAGAAGAGAAGAGAAGAGAAGAGAAGAGAAGAGAAGAGAAGAGAAGAGAAGAGAAGAGAAGAGAAGAGAAGAGAAGAGAAGAGAAGAGAAGGATTGAACATAGAATCATAGAATCAATAAGGTTTGAAAAGACCTTTGAGATCACCAAGTCCAACCTTTCACCCAACACCATCTAATCAATAGAATAGAATAGAATAGCATAGCATAGAATAGCATAGCATAGAACAGCATGGCATAGCATAGCATGGCATAGTATGGGATAGCATGGGATAGCATGGGATAGCATAGAATAGAATAGAATAGCATAGCATAGCATAGAATAGAAGAGAAGGATTGAACATAGAATCATAGAATCAATAAGGTTTGAAAAGACCTTTGAGATCACCAAGTCCAACCTTTCACCCAACACTATCTAATCAATAGAATAGAATAGAATAGCATAGCATAGAATAGCATAGCATAGAACAGCATGGCATAGCATAGCATGGCACGGCATAGCATAGCATGGCACGGCATAGCATAGCACGGCATAGCATGGCATAACATAGAATAGAATAGAATAGAATAGAATAGAATAGAATAGAATAGAATAGAATAGAATAGAAGGATTGAACATAGAATCACAGAATCATTAAGGTGGGAAAAGACCTTTGAGATCATCAAGTCCAACCTATCACCCAACACCATCTAACCAATGAATAGAATAGAATAATAGAATAGAATAGAATAGGATAGGATAGGATAGGATAGAATAGAATAGAATAGAATAGAATAGAATAGAATAGAATAGAATAGAATAGAATAGAATAGAATAGAATAGACCAGACCAGGTTGGAAGAGACCTTCGAGATCATCAAGTCCAACCTATCACCCACCACCATCTAATCAACTAAACCATAGCACCAAGCACCCCATCAAGTCTCTTCCTGGCTGGGTCATATCCATGCTAGAAACAAGAAGTTCCCAACATTTTTTTTTCCTTTTCAAGTTTTCAAAAGGATAATAGAAACATTAATGTCTGCCAAACTGGCAGCAAGGAGAACTGCAAGAGAGATGATGATGTGGCATAATGAGGTTACAAACCAGACAACAATATGTCTGCAGTGTAGGAGAATTGTATAACAGCTTTCTGAGCTGCCTGTGTCAGTTGAGAAAGAAATGTAGTCTCCAGCAGGAGAACGTATTGCAGCAAGTCCCCTCACTGATTTAGCACAGTAATGTTTACCTTTCCCTGTAAGCCATCAGAGAGGCAATGGTATATTGTGGAAATACAGTGGGGACATGGATTAATTTCAAACCTATCACATAATCTGATGAGATTTCCCTGGAGATCTCCTAACACTCTGTAGCACCGTGAGCCATTATTTCCATACTTATTGGAAATAACTCTTGAGCCCAGGCAAAGCAGAATATTCCCACTGAGAGCTGGCACGACAGGGCTGGAATTAATCCTTCTTGCCAGTGTACACATCGTTACTTGGCACTATTAGCATGTACCCCAAATAGTCTTTGAATCCAGGATGGTACAGTATGCCTTGCAACAGTGTCATTTCAGGCCTCCTAAATTTGGACGCATATTCCCTGCTACATGTACTGAACACAGGTCAGATCTCATCTCATTTGCATAAGCCTGATGCCACTCCATTGTCATCAGTGGTCAAGGTCTTGGTTTGCACCAGTGTGGAAAGGGAACTGGATCTGTAATATAACAGAAGTACTCAAGATGCTCTTAAGATGGCTGAACATGAGCCAGCAGTCTGCCCATGTGGCCAAGAAGGCCGATGGCATCTTGGCCTGCATCAGGAATACTGTGGCCAGCAGGAGCAGGGAAGTCATTGTGCCCCTGGACTCAGTACTGGTTAGCCCACACCTGGAGTCCTGTGTCCAGTTCTGGGCTCCTCAGTTAGGAAAGATGTTCAGTTGCTGGAGCATGTCCAGAGAAGGACAAGGAGAGTGGGGAGAGGTCTGGAGCACAGCCCTATGAGGAGAGGCTGAGGGAGCTGGGGTTGCTTAGCCTGGAGAAGAGGAGGCTCAGGGGAGACCTTCTTGCTGTCTACAACTACCTGAAGGGAAGTTGTAGCCAGGTGGGGGTTGGTCTCTTCTCCCAGGCAGCCAGCACCAGAACAAGAGGACAGAGTCTCAAGCTGTGCCAGGGGAAGTTTAGGCTTGAGGTGAGGGGGAAGTTCTTCACAGAAAGAGTGATTGGCCATTGGAATGTGCTGCCCAGGGAGGTGGTGGACTCACTATCACTTGAGGTGTTTAGGAAGAGACTGGATGGGGTGCTTGGTGCCATGGTTTAGTTAATCCTGAGGTGTTGGGTGACAGGTTGGACTCAATGATCTCTGAAGTCTTTTCCAACCTTATGGATTCTACGATTCTATGATTTATTAAGGAGACACACCTTACTCACAACGAGCTGTGAGGCTAGTTGTCATAGTTTCAATGATGTGCAAGAGCTTTCATTTTATCACACTGCAGTTCAATGCATTCCCTCTCACAGAGTTATTTATCTATCTGAAGTGTTCTCCAGCCGGTTGCTGTTACCAGAAGTGGACGGATTCCTTTCTGCAGCACTGAAACTACCTAGCCTGGCATCTTAGGATGCATTTGAAGACTCGGCTATAGTAAAATCATTTTAGGTTTCCAAGCTCCTTTCCAGCAAGCTTTCCCCAAATATTTCTGGTTTATTTTTACAGGAAAACTTTCTCCTTTTTTTTTTTTTTTGTGTGTGTTGATCTGTTTTTCTTACCTGATTCATCCAGGGATGCAAGGAACCCTGTGATTTGTCACCACGGAAACAACTGTTTGGTCAATATAGCTGATGTCACTGACTGAATCAAGGAAGGAAATCATGGAAAGGATTACAAAAAGAAAAATAATAAGAAAAATAAAATAATAATCAGGCAAGCAAACGTCTAAACAGATTCGGTAAGAACCTGGAACATCCCAAAAAGAAATCCCAACTGAATGGGATGACTTAATTTCAGCTTTCAAAACTGCAGTTGTCTGAACTTTTTTGTGTTTGTCTGTGGGTGGCAGCCCCTGAGTAAAATCCAGTGAAATCGGTCTTAGCAAGACCATCTCATTCTCAACATATCTCATGATGGCATTGCTGCAGCTTTAAACCCCTCTCTGCCAAATTTTTGATTGGAGGTTGAGGCATGACAGTCTTCTCCCTAAGGGTATGCTGAGACCTGACTTGTCCTCTTAATTAGCCACTTAACCATTCTAGCCAAAAAGGCTGAACATGCAGCTGTCTGCAAACAGCCTGACATTACCCAGCAGCTTTAAATAGTAGAATCACAGAATGGTCTGGGTTGGAAGGGACCTCCAAAAGTCATCTAGTCCAACCCCCTCTGCAGTAAGCAGGGGCATCCTCAACTAGACCAGGCTATGCAGAGCCTTGTCAAGCCCCACTTTAAATATCTCCAGGGATGTCACCTTAATCACCTCCCTGGACAACCTGCTCCACTACCCTCATAGAAAAGAACCTGCTCCTAACATCCAGTCTAAATGTGCCCTTTTCTAGTTTGAAGCCATTGCCCCTTGCCCTATCACTACAGGCCTCTATAAACAGTCTCTCTCCATCCTTCTTGTAGGCCCCCTTCAGATACTGTAAGGCTGTTATTAGGTCTCCACGGAGCCTCCTCTTCTTCAGGCTGAACACCCCCACCGCCCTCAGACTGTCTTCATAGCAGAGGTGCTCCAACCCTCTGATGATTTTTGTGGCCCTTCTCTGGACCTGCTAGAATAGAATTAGAATAGAATAGAATAGAATAGAATAGAATAGAATAGAATAGAATAGAATAGAATAGAATAGAATAGAATAGAATTAACCAGGTTGGGAGAGACCTTTGAGGTCATCGAGTCCAACCTATCACCCAACACCATCTAATCAACTAAACCATGGCACCAAGCACCCCATCCAGTCTCTTCCTAAACACCTCCAGGGATGGTGACTCCACCACCTCCCTGGGCAGCCCATTCCAATGGCAAATCACTCTTTCTGGGAAGAACTTCTTTCTGACATTAAACTTTAGGAGACGCTCTCACACACAAAAGAAGAAGAGCCTCTTTTATAGCCTCAATTAAATGTAACTAATTTACTAGACCCTGGAATTTAAGGTATTTTCAAAAATGAATAACCCCCCTGACCATTTTGGCTTTGCACATGATGAGTGCTACAGTCACTCTTCTTCTTTTCCAGAGAAAATAAAGAGGAAATAATATTAGGTGATAGTGAAGTTCACCGCAGCGGGTCGACTGTGAGTGTCAGGCTTCATTAGCATGTGTGTGACTGGTAAATAATTGAGTTAATTTTAGGTTGAGTGACATATTTAGAAAACTACAAATCACCTTATTTCGTTAATTTAATCAACCTTTGCTCTTCCCTGGATAGTTCGGCATACATCTGCAATATTAAGTTGGGACTGACTACTTAATCTCCAGCCCTCACCCATGCCAGTGATTTGCAAACTTTCAAACCCATCAGCTGTGCGAAATGCTGGCCCTCCAGCAAGGAGGTCAACACAAATAAAGCACCGTAATTACAGAGGGGGATGAAAAAAAATCAACAACAAAACAAAACCATGCCAACAGAAAGGTTGAGGCTGTTTCTAACTGAAGCTTTAGCCATATTTATGCTGAAATCTCAATTTGCTTTGTCTATGCTGTAGTCCACACAATACCAATGCAGAAAGATTATTTCAAAGGTCATTTCCAACCTGGTCTGGTCTATTCTATTCTATTCTATTCTATTCTATTCTATTCTATTCTATTCTATTCTATTCTATTCTATTCTACTCTACTCTATTCTATTCTATTCTATTCTATTCCATTCCATTCCATTCCATTCCATTCCACTCCACCCCACCCCACCCCACCCCATCCCATCCCATCCCATCCCATCCCATCCCATCCCATCCCATCCCATCCCATCCCATCCCATCCTTTCCCATCCCATCCCATCCTATCATCTTTTCTTCCATGTGATTAGAGACAACCTACAGAATAACTTGCTTCATCAACTTTCCAGGGATGGAGATGAATCATGGAATCAGTCACGGCTGGAAGGGACCACAAGGATCATCTAGTTCCAACCCCCTGCCATGGGCAGGGACACCCCACACTAGATCAGGCTGGCCAGAGCCTCATCCAGCCTGCTCTTAAACACCTCCAGGGATGGGGCCTCAACCACCTCGCTGGACAATCCATTCCAGGGCTTCACCACTCTCACGGTGAAGAACTTCCTCACGTCCAGTCTGAATTTCCCCACCTCCATCTTCATTCCATTCCCCCTAGTCCTGGTTGTAGTTGCCTGGGTCTAACTTCTAACCTTTTTTGAAGACTGGAGTGACATTGGCTTTCTTCCAGTTGTCAGGCACCTCTCCTGTTCTCCATGACTTTTCAAACATGATGGGGAGAGGTTCAGTAGCAGTATCAGCCAGCTCTCTTAGCACTCGTGGATGCTCCCCATCAGGGCCCATGGATCTGTGTAGTTTCAGTTGGTACCCAGTCCTGACTGACTAGTGGAGTGTCCTCTTCCTTCCAGTTCTGCTCCCTTCCTTGCACAGGCTGGAGTTCCTGAGGGCTGCTCTTAGGAGTAGAGACTGAGGCAAATAAGGCATTCAGCAACTCTGCCCTCTGCCATTTCTGCATCCTCTGTTACCATATCTCTGTTACCATATTCTACACCACTCCATTTCATTCCATTCCATTCCATTCCATTCCATTCCATTCCATTCCATTCCATTCCATTCCATTCCATTCCATTCCATTCCATTCCATTGTATTCTATCCTATCCTATCCTATCCTACCCTATCCTATCCTATCCTATCCTATCCTATCCTATCCTATCCTATCCTATCCTATCCAATCCTATCCTTTCTATTCTATTTCTCTGAAAACCATTTGAAAAACTCAGTCTACCCTTGAATACTTCCTTGTGACACTCTGTAACCCCAATTAAATCACATTACAAAACCCAAAATCCGCACTGCATGTGGATCTTCCAGCTTTGGGATTCTGGAAAAGGATGTTTTCCAAGGCAGGAACCATCTTTTTCAAAGCTTAGCTTTATTTGGAAGTAAGTCACAATTCCTAGCTAATGTGAGCTATTCATTCATTTTTCATCGGCTGTCTTCTGATCTCTTTGCACAAAGTTTCTTTTCATTTCCAAAAGACATCCTATTAGCCTCCTATTTCCAATTGAACATGACAATATTTAGGTAACACAGGTGGATTTTCTATCCAAAATTCAAGTTGTGAAGACATGGGCTTGCAAAAAGGGCAATTACTCTTCAGGCTCGTATTTTGAATACGCAAACAAGTTGCTAGTGGATTACTGGCAGCTACATCAGGGGCTCTGACACTTAACAGTTTGTCATTAACAGGCAAAGCAATTAATGAAATTATAAATATGGAAAAGGAAAATATCAACACTTATTTACATTAGTTAGTTACTAGGAGGTAAAAGACTTTGTCAGCCGTAATACAATACAAATTGCTGCAAAGCATTTAATACAATTATAACATGCACATATATTCAAGGCACTACAGTTTATATTCTGGGTCTGTCCTCCTGGGATCAATTTATGATACTCTGTGCTGGGTATCTGGTCCTGACAAAATAATGATGCTTGGTTCCCTTGCTGCTACATTTGGCTGCCACACACTTGAGGCACGGGTAGGATTACAGACCCAGACGCTGCCCGGTGAATAGCAATACACATCGCTGGGATGCCTGGGGACAGGAAGGAGCAGGCATGATTAGTATCTATACAGAAAGCACCACACGAGTGTGCACCTGCCTCTCCAAGACAGAAATATTTTCCTCAAGCAAACACAGTAAAAAAAGCAAAGCAGTCACCAGCAGATCATACCCACTTCTTTACTGCTGACATCAGTATCTTAAATGCTCAAAACCCCACTCAGACATTTACCCCAGGCACAGCACGTAGAATCATAGAATCAATAAGGTTGGAAAAGACCTCAGAGATCATCAAGTCCAACCTGTCACCCAACACCTCATGACTACTAAACCACAGCACCAAGTGCCACGTCCAATCCCCTCTTGAACACCTCCAGGGACAGTGACTCCACCACCTCCCTGGGCAGCACATTCCAATGGCGAACAACTCTCTCTGTGAAGAACTTTCTCCTCACTTTCAGCCTAAACCTCCCCTGGTGCAGCTGTGTCCTCTTGTTCTGGTGCTGGTTGCCTGGAAGAAGAGACCA
Organism: Melanerpes formicivorus; assembly: GCF_026170545.1. Classification (NCBI taxonomy): domain Eukaryota; kingdom Metazoa; phylum Chordata; class Aves; order Piciformes; family Picidae; genus Melanerpes; species Melanerpes formicivorus. The sequence goes on from NW_027142453.1 coordinate 2,081,887, forward strand.
GCCACCACCTGGCTACAACCTCTCTTCAGGTAGTTGTAGACATCAAGAAGGTCTCCTCTGAGCCTCCTCTTCTCCAGGCTAAGCAACCCCAGCTCCCTCAACCTCTCCTCATAGGGCTTGTGCTCGAGGCCTCTCCCCAGCCTCATTGTCCTTCTCTGGATACTTTCATGTAGTGACAGGCAGCAACTCTGCACTGGAGGTTCAAGAGGTCTAAAGAAATTACTCTTGCAGATGACAGCCAGCTAGGTGACTACTGTAAGGTGGACAAAACACTTTCGCCTCATAACGGGACTGTCTCTTCCATACTCATTAAGCCATTTAAGCAGGAAGACTGCCTTCACTTTCTTGCACTTGGAATTAAATTTGTGTTCAGAATTACTGGTGCTATAAGCAGTTACCAATCTTAGACAAGACTATTTCAAAGCTCCTTATTAGCGCTTTAATTTTGAAGTCTGACAGTTGTGTAACACGCTGCTGACATCCTCAATTAATAACTCGGAGTGTTACTTGGTAACACGCGGCATGCTTAGCAGCCTGACTCAGCCCTCAACAGTGCAGCCAATCAGAAGACACTGCTCCCAGGTTCCCAGGTGCCAAAGTGGCCTCCTTGTATTCACCTGTTGTAAACATGCATTTTCTTGCACTGCAAAGGCAGGCAAACAAAGAGAGTGGTGGTGCCCCCCAGGGATCGGTGCCGGGCCCCAATCCTGTTCAATATCTTCATTGATGATCTGCATGAGGAGAGGGGATTGAGTCCATCATTAGTAAGTTTACAGACAACACCAAGCTGGGAGCAGGTGTTGATCTATTAGAGGGTAGGAGAGCTCTGCAGAGGGACCTTGCCAGGCTGGAGAGATGGGCAGAGTCCAAGGGCAGGAGATTGAACACATCTAAGAGTCAGGTTCTACACATTGGCCAAAACAACCCCATGCAGTGCTACAGGCTGGGGTCAGAGTGGGTGGAGAGCAGCCAGGCAGAAAGGGACCTGGGGGTACTGGTTGATAGCCTGCTGAACATGAGCCAGAAGTGTGCCCAGGTGGCCAAGAAGGCCAATGACATCCTGGCCTGCATCAGGAATAGTGAGGCCGGCAGGAGCAGGGAAGTCATTGTGCCCCTGGACTCAGCACAGGTTAGGCCAAACCTTGAGTCCTGTGTCCAGTACTGGGCCCTGCAGTTTAGGAAAGATGTTGAGTTGCTGGAAGGTGTCCAGAGAAGGGCAACAAAGCTGGGGAGGGGTTTGGAACACAAGGCCTATGAGGAAAGACTGAGGGAGCTGGGGTTGCTTAGCCTGGAGAAGAGGAGGCTCAGGGGAGACCTTCTTGCTGTCTGCAGCTACCTGAAGGAAGGTTGTAGCCAGGTGGGGGTTGGTCTCTTCTCTTAGGCAACCAGCACCAGAACAAGAGGACACAGTCTCAAGCTGTGCCAGGGGAGGTTTAGGCTGGATGTTAGGAAGAAGTTCTTCCCAGAAAGAGAGATTGGCCATTGGAATGTGCTGCCCAGGGAGGTGGTGGAGTTACCATCAGTGGAGGTGTTGAGGAAGAGACTGGATGGGGTGCTTGGTGCCATGGGTTATTTGGTTAGATGGTGTTGGGTGGTAGGTTGGACTTGATGATCTCAAAGGTCTTTTCCAACCTGGTTAATTCTATTCTATTCTATTCTATTCTATTCTATTCTATTCTATTCTATTCTATTCTATTCTATTCTATTCTATTCTATTCTATTCTATTCCATTCCATTCCATTCCATTCCATTCCATTCCATTCCATTCCATTCCATTCTATTCTAAAGATTATTCTAAACTAATTTAATGGGACAGATGTGCGAGACATACCCTATCAATCTGTCACATTCCTTTCCTCCTTCTCTGTCTGTTTGGCTGTTTCTGCTCAGCTGGGGAGAATCTTATCACTGCTACCGGCCTTGTAGATAAGAACTAGCATTCCTTCTAGCATGTCTCCTCTTTTCTTCTAATTATAGGGTGAAAGGAGGTGGCTTTGCGGGGTGTGGGGCAGCTTTCCCTGGTCATTTTGACCTGGGGGGATTTGCTGTGCTGTTTTCTGACTGCAAGTATCTGTATAATATGGTAAATACTATCTATTTGTACATATTCATGGAATCATAGAATCAATAAGGTTGGAAAAGACCTCAAAGATCATTCAGTCTAATCTGTCACCCAAGACCTCATGACTAAATAAACCATCACACCAAGTGCCACATCCAACCCCCTCTTGATCACCTCCAGGGACGGTGACTCCACCACCTCCCTGGGCAGCACATTCCAATGGTTAACAACTCTCTCTGTGAAGAACTTTCTCCTCACCTTGAGCCTAAACCTCCCCTGGCACAGCTTGAGACTTTGTCCTCTTGTTCTGGTGCTAGGTGCCTGGGAGCAGAGACCACCCCCCATCTGGCTACAAGCATCCTTCACATAGTTGTAGAGACCTACCCCCACCCGGATACAACCTCCTTTCTGGTAGTTGTAGAGAGCAAGAAGGTCTCCCCTGAGCCTCCTCTTCTCCAGGCTAAGCAACCCCAGCTCCCTCAACCTCTCCTCATAGGGTTTGTGCTTGAGGCCTCTCCCCAGCCTCGTTGCCCTTCTCTGGATGCATCCAAGAGTCTCAATATCCTTCTTAAATTGAGGGGCCCAGAACTGGACACAGTACTCAAGGTGCATTCTACTGTAGAGTGTAGTTTTTGCTCTGTAAATACAGCTTCCATTCGCTTCCTGAGTGAGTGAGCTGAGCTTTAGTCAATGCAGTGGGAAAATTCCAAACCACCACATTCTTGCACTGCAGAAGGAGGCAAACGGCAGCAGTGCCAGGACAACTCGGACAAGGGAAATGGTTTCAATATGTAACTTTGAATAATTTTTGATAACTGGAAGGGACAACACAGCAGAGACTCAGCTGACTAAATACAACACAGTGCCTTCCCAGGGAAGCCCATTTTAAATGAACAGGGAACCACTAAAAGCTGACACGGCTAACCAAACCAAATTGCTGCTGCTGGGTTGACAGTGGCTGATGCACAGTCCTGCTTTGTTTCCCAGCTGCACCATGGGAAGCATGGTGCATAGCTCATCAAGAGCAACACAGTCATTCTTGGAAGAAGTCACAAATAAGAACAACAAAAGACAAAACATCAGTATGTAAATCCTGGCTCAGCACTGCTGAGGACATTTATAACCCTAGATTTTTTTCTGGAACAGCCTCAAGGCTGCTTCAAGTCCTTTCCCTGCAGGCCGTGGTCCTAAAGAACAGAGCCCACTGTTCCCATCCACATTCCCCTATCCTCTGAACAGAGTTCAGTTACAGCCACAGTTACAGCTTCACTATGTCTACAGGAGAGGTGGCCTCAGAGGAGACCTGGACCAGACCTCTGGAGAACTGCAATCCAGAGCTGTCAGAAGCCCAAGCAAAGCCCTGCAGGAAGATGACAGACTTCCTGCCCAGGCAGCCCTACAGTCTTCTCCCTCACTCCCTCATCTCCACCGCCAGCTCCCACAAGCCATAGAGCTGCCCCACAATGCCAAGTACTTCAACGTCCAACCCTCCTGGGTTCCAGCACTGCCTGCAGCTCTTGGTGCTTTGAGATCTCCTGAGCTGCAGCTTACAGGACCCTCTGAGGGCTCTGCCCCCTGATTTTCTCCAAATCAGTTAGGGGGTAATTTCAGCCCACCTCACACTGCCAGCTCTCAGCACTCAAAAGCCCATCACAAGGACCTTCTGAAACCACGAGCCTCCTCCCTGCTCATGCACTCTAGCAAAGAAGCCATCTGAGGACACAGTCATTCAAACCTGGCACTGGCTGTAGTGCTCTATAACTTTTCTGGTTTGAAGGAGAGGAAAACAGTCACCCTGCACTTCTGGTAGGGTCTTTTGAGCCATATACACCTGCAAGACAACTAGCCACCTTCCTTCCCACTACATTAGGCCGTGCAACATCTTGGGTCACCCATGTGCATGGATAGGGGACTGCCTCCCCAGTGGGTGACAGCTCCTTGTTAACCAACTACAATGCCTATGCAGCAGTGCTAAAGGGCTGCTGTCCTAGACAGGAGCTTTGCCCCACGGACAGAGGAGGCGCAGCTCATTCAGTTGGGCTTCACAGCTTCTGCCTGCCACTCATCATTTCACATTAATTTCTGTGTTTAATGTTTCAGATTTGCCTGTAGTTTAAAAAAAAAAAGGGGGGAAAAAAAAGTGGGAGCATGCCAGTTATCTCTCCAAGGTTTCAGAACACAAACTTTGCAGTTCTTCTGGTGTTTGGCAGAGGCTGCCACAGATGGAAGACAGATATCTGTCCGCCAACGTTGAAGGAGGAGCAGATTTTTTTGTTTAGAAATTGTTGCTGTTTAGCATTCCCAGTCATACCATCAGCCAGCTGAAGCCTTTCCTCTGTAACAAGTGCACACAAATGAGAAAGGCCATTGCCTGCACACCCTTCACATGCACAGAGGATAGGATAGGATAGGATAGGATAGGATAGGATAGGATAGGATAGGATAGGATAGGATAGGACAGGACAGGACAGGACAGGACTGGACGGAATAGAATAGAATAGAATAGAATAGAATAGAATAGAATAGAATAGAATAGAATAGAATAGAATAGAATAGAATAGAATAGAATAGAATAGAATAGAATAGCACAGCATAGGAATAGAATAGCACAGCATAGGAATAGAATAGCACAGCATAGGAATAGAATAGAATAGAATAGAATAGAATAGAATAGAATAGAATAGAATAGAATAGAATAGAATAGAATAGAATAGAATAGAATAGAATAGAATAGAATAGAATAGAATAGAATTAACCAGGTTGGCAAATACCTTTGGGATCATCGAGTCCAACCTATCACCCAACACCATCTAATCAACTAAACCATGGCACCAAGCACCCCATCAAGTCTCTTCCTAAACACCTCCAGTGATGGTGACTCCACCACCTCCCTGGGCAGCACATTCCAATGGCCAATCACTCTTTCTGTGGAAGAACTTCTTCCTAACATCCAGCCCAAACCTCCCCTGGTGAAGCTTGAGACTCTGTCCTCTTATTCTGGTGCTGGTTGCCTGGGAGAAGTGACAAACCCCCACCTGGCTACAACCTCCCTCCAGGTAGTTGTAGACAACAATAAGGTCTCCTCTGAGCCTCTCATCTCCAGGCTAAGCAACCCCAGTTCCCTCAGCCTCTCCTCACAGGGCTTGTGCTCTAAACCCCTCCCTAGCTTTGTTGCCCTTCTCTAGACACAGAAGTCCCTTTCACAGAAGTCCCTTTCACAGAAGTCCCTTTCACAAAAGTCCCTTTCACAAAATTCCCTGCACCTTCCAGGCTCATCACAACGACTGTTCAAGCATGAACTGAGGTCAACTTGACACAACAGATTTGGATTTGGATCTTGGAGGCACACATATGCCACAAAGCCTGCAGTTCATCACCTACTCTTTTCAAACACTGCTGGGCAGGCTCAAGTGGGATAGCACTTTCATGCTGCTGCTTCTTTTTCTTCACTCTTTTTCTTTTCTCCTTAAAGCAAATCCATTTGAGGTTAAGTTCACAATTTATGCTCGAGTGAGCTGTCTTGAGCGGTGTCCAAATTCAGCACAGAAATATTGTCATCTTTCCCTGGAATCCTCTGCACAGTCTGGGGAATAGGGCTTTCTCTTCTGCTCTGACATCCAAGAGTCAGGATCTCAGGGCTTGAAGATTTCTTCCCTGTGCAAAGGGTGGTACTGTTGGGTGGTGCCTGCATGACTCCGTACACACTGAGTGGGAGAAGTTTCCAGGAGCAACAGAAAGTAAGCTAGGCCCCAAAAGGCTTCCACTGCTTACTTCTTTCTTCCTTTCTGCATGATATCTTGGGGAAAATTCAGGGACAAAATGAATGCTGACAACTGACAGGTACTGAAGCGTGCTACCCCACAGACAAGGGCATGGGTGGCTGTAGGGAAGAGGAGAGATAGATGGTTCACTCCCACACAGGGATTAGAAGTCACAGGTGAACCAAGGCCACGTGCCCTACTAATAGCAGCAGCTTCCTGCTCAAAATAAGAAGCAGGTTCACACATTTGTTCTCCAGCTGGGTTAAGACATAAGCTGCAACACAGATGTTCGCAGGGCACAAAGGGGACACCCAGCAGAGCTGGCTGCAAGAGAAAATTTACAGGAATGACAGCAAGTTGCCTTTTACAGCAGGCTCTCTGGAGAGGCAGCACGAGGCAAGCTCATTCTGCTATGGTGGTTTTTTTGCTGGAACTCCTCTTTGTGCAAGATCCCACTGCTGCCAATCCCCAGAGACTGCAAATGAATTAAAAGAGGAAGAAAATCAAATAAAATAAATAAAAAGCAACCATGCAAACAAACAAACCAACCAAAACAAGCAAACAAACAGAAGGAAAGCAAAATAAAGACACAAAGCAGGGAGGGGGGGACGTGGGGGGGTGGGAAGGCAAAACAAACAAGATGGAAGAAATGAAATGCACCACAAAGACAGAAGAGATGAAAAGGTGTGGCAGTTTCAGGCTATGCCTTTAAAAGTTAGCTGCAGATTTTTGGAGCAGAAGAGTGAAGAAGTATAAATAAATCCACAGCTGGGTGTAAAAAGGAAACCAACAGATTATTCTAAAGGAATTGCATTGGTCAGATGTGTGGAATAGAATAGAATAGAATAGAATAGAATAGAATAGAATAGAATAGAATAGAATAGAATAGAATAGAATAGAATAGAATAGAATAGAATAGAATAGAATAGAATAGAATAGAATAGAATAGAATAGAATAGAATATCACAGTATCACAGTATCACTAAGGTTGGAATAGACATCAAAGATCATTGAGTTCAATCTGTCACCACAGACCTCATGACTAGACCGTGGCACCAAGTGCCACATCCAATCCCCTCTTGAACACCTCCAGGGATGGAGACTCCACCACCTCCCTGGGCAGCACATTCCAATGGCCAATCACTCTTTCTGTGAAGAACTTCCCCCTCACCTCAAGCCTAAACCTCCCCTGGCACAGCTTGAGACTGTGTCCTCTTGTTCTGGTGCTGGTTACCTGGAAGAAGAGGCCAACCCCCAAATGGCTACAACCACCTTTCAGGTAGTTGTAGAGAGCAATGAGGTCACCCCTGAGCCTCCTCTTCTCCAGGCTAAACAACCCCAGCTCCCTTAGCCTCTCCTCATAGGGCTTGTGCTCGAGACCTCTCCCCAGCCTTGTTGCCCTTCTCTGGACACATTCAAGTGTCTCGATATCCTTCTTAAAGTGAGGGGCCCAGAACTGGACACAGGACTCAAGGTGCGGCCTAACCAATGCATAGAATAGAATGATCCATGCTCTCCCACCCAGAGCTGTCCTGAGGGGAGATATTAGAATAGAATAGAATAGAATAGAATAGAATAGAATAGAATAGACCAGACCAGACCAGGTTGGAAGAGACCTCTGACATCATCAAGTCCAACCTATCATCCAACACCACCTAATCAGCTAAACCATGGCAACAAGCACCCCATCAACTCTCGTCCTAAACAATCTCACATTCTCTAACAATCTCACATTCTTCTTAATTCCTTTTTCTCACTTCTGGCTGTTGAGGCTGGTTTATCCTCTGCTCAGCTGGGAGGACCTTATCAGCCTAACCTTGAGATAAGAACACCAACTTCTAATGATGCTTTGAGCTAAGAGCACTCCTAACTTCTTTCTCTTTTCTTCTAATTAGATGAAAATGAGGGGAGATTGGGGGGGGGGGAAGTGAAGCAGTTACCCCCACTCCTTTAGAGGATACCATTAGGGATTCAGGAGGGTTTCTGTGCTGTTTTCTGATTGTAAATCCATGTGTAACATTGTAAATACTGCCTATTTGTACATATTCATTGCATTCCATTGTAGAGTGTAGTTATTGCTTGTAAATACAGTTTCCATTTGCTTTCCAGACTGAGTGAGCCAAGCTTTTGTTAATGCTGGTGGGTCAAACTACCACAAAAGGAGGGAAGCAAAGGTACATCAACAGATATGTGAATTACTAAGGAAACATAATGATCAGAAACACCACTAAGATCTTTTGCACACACTCTGTAAGTATCATTAGACAGAGAACCTTCAGATAGGCCTGGACACAGGTCTGAACACCCAGAAGTAGGACAATCACACATTAAGCAATTCAGGCAGGCAGCTGACCTCATACACAAAATGGCTTTTCTCTAGCTTGTGCCAAATATCTTGGGACATACAAGTGAAGGACACTATGAAAATATTTTGCATTCATAGATTCATAGAATCATAGAATCAATAAGGTTGGAAAAGACCTCAAAGATTATCAAGTCCAACCTAGCACCCAACACCTCAGGACTACTAAACCATGGCTTCAAGTGCCACATCCAATCCCTTTATGAACACCTCCAGGGATGGTGACTCCACCACCTCCCTGGGCAGCACATTCCAATCACTCTTTCTGGGAAGAACTTTCTCCTCACCTCCAGCCTAAACTTCCCTGGGTGCAGCTTGAGATGGTGTCCTCTTGTTCTGGTGCTGGTTGCTGGGAGAAGAGACCAACCCTCTCCTGGCTACAACCTCCCTTCAGGTAGTTGTAGACAGCAAGAAGGTCTCCCCTGAGCCTCCTCTTCTCCAGGCTAAGCAATCCCAGCTCCCTCAGCCTCTCCTCATAGGTACTGTGCTCGAGGCCTCTCCCCAGCCTTGTTGCCCTTCTCTGGACATGTTCAAGAGTCTCAATCTTCTTCTTAAACTGAGTGGCCCAGAACTAGACACATTACTGAAGGTGTGGCCTAACCAGTGCACCAGTGCCAAGTCCAGGGGCATTCTGATTCTTACAGAACAAGTAACTTACTGAAAAAAACTCTCTTTCTTTTTTTTTCCTGTGGAAGGGTCCTCCAAAAAAATATATATATAACAGTCCTGGATTTTATTCATGAGAAGAATTCAACCTTTCCCCCATTATAAATCTCTTCAAAGTTCCTCATACAGATCAAGGCAAGCTCAATTGTTATGTCCACATACTCAAAGAACCTTTTCCTCTTTAGCGCTAAGACTCAAAAAAAGTCTATATCTGTAAACTCTTAAGAGAGAATAAAACCCTCTTAGTCTTCTTTTGTTTCGCTTTCTCCATTGTTGGGAGCTCAGCAGAGCTTCAAGCATCATAAAGTGTGACCTGACTTCTAAGACAGAAATCATCTAAAAATGGCTTCATTATACACAAGAATGTATTTCTGCAACTGCCTGAATATTTACTGTAAAGGTTTCAAGTGAGGCAGTAGCTTCACTGAAACACTTGAGAAAATTTCCACCAACTCCAACGTAGCAAAGATTTTGACCTTCATGGTTATTTTCTTCCCAGTGAATGCTGGGAAGTCGCATTGGTATCTCTACTACCTTTGGCAGCTGCAAAACTCAAAGGAAACACAGACTAAATGCCAGTTAAAGCACAGCCTTGAGTACAGTAGGGTCAATTTTAGAGCCACTTCTACCTCACTGATTTTACTTTCAAAACTTCTGATGTGCTTGTGGGAACTCACCCTTTTGTTCAGTCTGACATTACATTTGGATGCTTGCCTACTCAGTTCTCTCTGAGTACCTGTGAGCATCATACCCTTGTCTATGTCTGCCACATACATACCACACATGCTACTGAAAGGCCAGCCTGGAAAGATCCATCAAACAGTCCCACCCATGGCAGGTGACCAGCACCAGAACAAGAGGACACAGTCTCAAGCTGCTCCAGGGGAGGCTTAGGCTGGATGTTAGGAAGAAATTCTTCACAGAAAGAGTGATTGGCCTTTGGAATGTGCTGCCCAAGGAGGTGGTGGAGTCAACATCACTGGAAGAGTTTAAGAAGAGACTGGATGGGGCACTTAGTGTCGTGGTTTAGTTGATTAGATGGTGTTGGGTGATAGGTTGGACTTGATGATCTGGAAGGTCTCTTCCTTCCTGGGTTATTCTATTCTATTCTATTCTATTCTATTCTATTCTATTCTATTCTATTCTATTCTATTCTATTCTATTCTATTCTATAGCTGGGGCTCCTTAGCCTGGAGAGGAGGAGACTCAGGGGTGACCTTATTGCTCTCTACAACTACCTGAAGGGGGATTGTAAACAGGCAGAGGTTGGTCTCTTCTCCCAGGCAGCCAGCACCAGAACAAGAGGACACAGTCTCAGGCTGCACCAGGGGAAGTTCAGGCTGGAGGTCAGGAGGAAGTTTTACACAGAGAGAGTGATTGCCCATTGGAATGGGCTGCCCGGGGAGGTGGTGGAGTCGCCGTCACTGGAGGTGTTCAGGAGGAGACTTGACAGGGTGCTTGGTTACATGGTTTAGTTGATTAGGTGGTGTTGGGTGATAGGTTGGACGCAATGATCTTGAAGGTCTCTTCCAACCTGGTTTATTCTATTCTATTCTATTCTATTCTATTCTATTCTATTCTATTCTATTCTATTCTATTCTATTCTATTCTACTCTACTCTACTCTACTCTACTCTATGGAACTTCAAGTTGTTCAACATTAAACTCACCACAAAACTCACACATACTGCAAATCATCCAACAAAACCCCACAAGTGTATCCACTGCACATACCTATTTATTGAAGATCCTCTCCCAAGTTTCAAGAAGCATATAACCAAGAATTGCTTCAAGCTCAAGGAGTCCAAGATCTGCAAAGGAGATCATATATATTTTTGAATGTCACTAAAAGTGCGTGGCTTAAGCATATAAAAGAATAAAATGTTTGTGCATAATTACTCTTTAGAAATCAGTTTATGAGCTCCTGCTTCTAAAGTTGTGCAACAGACTTGAGGTTTGGAGCACAAGCCCTATGAGGAGAGACTGAGGGAGCTGGGGTGGCTTAGCCTGGAGAAGAGGAGGCTCAGAAGAGACCTTCTTGCTGTCTACAGCTCCCTGAAGGGAGGTTGTAGCCAGGTGGGGGTTGGTCTCTTCTCCCAGGCAACCACCAGAACAAGAGGACACAGCCTCAGGCTGTGCCAGGGGAGGTTTAGGCTGGATGTTAGGAAGAAGTTCTTCCCAGAAAGAGAGATTGGCCATTGGAATGTGCTGCCCAGGGAGGTGGTGGAGTCACCATCCCTGGAGGTGTTAGGGAAGGGACTGAATGAGGCACTTAGGGCCATGGTTTAGTTGATTAGATGGTGTTAGGTGACGGGTTGGACTCAATGATCTCAAAGTTCTTTTCCCACCTAGTTAATTCTATTCTATTAATTCAAAACAGCTTGTGTGTGATAACAATGATGTTATGATAATTCACAGGGTATTTAATTATTTATGAGGTATAAAATTTTAGGCAACTTCTGCCTATATGTCCAAAATTACTAGAAAGCTGGGAAAACATCAAATTTTCAAGTAGCAGTTTTGCTACAACTCTTTGTAATGAAAGAACAAACCAAACATATTGAATATGGAAAATGACAGTGGCATATCAGAAAATAGGATAGGATAGGGATAGGATAGGATAGGATAAGATAGGATAGGATAGGATAGGATAGGATAGGATAGGATAGGATAGGATAGGATAGGATAGGATAGGATAGGATAGGATAGGACAAAACAGAACAGGTTGGAAAAGACCTTCAAGATCATCGAGTCCAACCTATCACCCAACACCATGTAATCAACTAAACCAGGGCACCAAACACCCCATCCAATCCCTTCTTAAACACCACCAGCAATGGTGACTCCACCACCTCCCTGGGCAGCACATTCCAGTGGCCAATCACTCCTTCTGTGAAGAACTTCTTCCTAACACCCAGCCTAAACCTCCCCTGTGCAGCTTGAGACTGTATCCTCTTGTTCTGGTGCTGGCTGCCAGGTAGAAGAGACCAGACCAGATCAGGCCTGACCATGTGGCAGAATCAGGAGGCCAGCAGCTACTGTTGGTCCTTTTGAACAGGTAAGGCAGGAGCAAAGAGACAAGATGGCTGCCACACCCTCCACTTTATAGTTTTGCTGGACAGGAAGGGGGAGAGGAACAGACAAGCTTAGACCTGGGGGACCCCTCCTGCTGGGAGTGGAAAGTCAAGGTCACCTGGATCAGGTTTCTTTTGTCCCCTGGGGGAAGTACGGCTCTCACAACCTTCCCCCCACTCCATGATGGGTGTAACCCAGCACACTAGTGCAGGCAAAGTGAATCACCCCAGCAGAGTTAAGATGAATTAGTTATAGAACTGTGTATATGCATCAGTGGTCACCTGTGGCCATCAGTGGTCACAGAGGTGATCCAACTGAAGATGTTTTGTTCTCCAAAGGCTTGGCCCACCAAAGACTCCCTCTCTTCTCTTCTGTGACCTCATAATTTCCAAGCATCAGCATGGATAATTATTTTTCTGCTCCTTTTTTTTCCTTGCAAGATAATCAGACAGAAGGATAAGGCTTGCTCTGAGAAACAGAGGCAGTGCAAAATTTCATCCAGCAATTGCATGAAAGATTCTACCAATTCTTCTTATAAAAGCAATAGTTTGTTGATTTGTAGCTGCTGCCTACTTTCATGTGCAAGAACAACAACTACAGAAATCCCTCACTGCTCTTCTCTACATATTTTGAGGCAATCCCTATAAACATGACAAGTTCTGGGATCATTTATTCATGCACTATGTTGCCACTCCTGCTGTTGATGTCAACTGCAGAAAAGCCACACTCAGAAGCTTAGATTCCATCACAGAAGAACGAGTAATGCCACTACATCTCTGCCCTTTGCATCTCCTACTCTATTCCCCAGAAGAGATTTCCACAATAAGGTGTAGAGAAATCACAAAGAGAATGTGATTAAAGTTAATGTGAAAAATCAGCCAAATAGCATCCCTGAAAGGAGTGGGAGCTGTTTACTAGGGAAGAGATAAAAATCAGCAAGATCAGATGGTGGTCAAAGTTTACCTTTTCTTTTCTAAGGTAATGGCCTCCTTTCTTTTTCAGTTCATCCTCCTTCATTACTTATTTTTACAAGACCTTTCCAACATAGAATCATAGAGACACAGAATCTCTTGAGTTGGAGATGGAGAATCATCGCCCAAGTTCAACACCCTGCTCCACACAGGACTGTCTAAAACTAAACCATATGACCAAAAGAGTCATCCAGATGCGTGGAACGTGTCCAGAGAAGGGCCACAAGGATGATCAGAGGGCTGGAGCACCTCTCCTGTGAGGACAGACTGAAGGAGTTGGGGCTGTTCAGTCTGGAGAAGAGAAGGCTCCCAGGTGACCTCACTGTGGCCTTCCAGTATCTGAAGGGGGCCTACAAGAAGGCTGGGGAGGGACTTCTCAGGATCTCAGGGATTGATAGGACTAGGGGGAATGGAATGAAGCTGGAGGTGGGGAGATTCAGGCTGGAGGTGAGGAGGAAGTTCTTCCCCATGAGAGTGGTGAAGCCCTAGAATGGGTTGTCCAGGGAAGTGGTTGGGGTGCCATCCCTGGAGGTGTTTAAGCCCAGGCTGGATGAGGCTCTGGCCAGGCTGATGTAGTGTGGGGTGTCCCTGCCCATGGCAGTGGGGTTGGAACTAGATGATCCTTGTGGTCCCTTCCAACCCTGACTATGATACTATGCTTCTTGAACTATGAAAGGCTGCTGTGGGGATTCTGTGACCACTTCCCTGGGAAGCCTGTTCCTATAACTGACCACCCTCCAAGTAAAGAACCCTTTCCCAGTGACCAATCTGAATTTCCTCTGATGTAGCTTCATTCCATTTCATCAGGTCGTATTGCTGCTCACCAGAGAATAGACATCAGCACTTCCACTGCCCCTCTTGAGGCATTCCCTAGATGATGCTTTCCCCTCTTACTTTAGCTCCCTCTTCCATTTCCCTCATACCTGCTTTTATGGCTTCCTGTTTTACCTCACTCAACAGCTGACTACAATCATATTACCGTGCCTTGACAAGAGTTACCATCAGTTGAAGCATATTAACTGCCTAACTCTTAAGAAAGATGTTGTGTTGCTGCAATGTGTCCAGAGAAGGGTAACAAAGTTGGGGAGAGGTTTGGTGCACAGCCCTCTGAGGAGAGACTGAGGGAGCTGGGGTTGCTAAACCTGGAGGAGAGGAGGCTCAGGGCAGACCTTATTGCTGTCTACAATTCCTGAAGGGAGGTTACAGCCAGTTGGGGGTTGGTCTCTTCTCCCAGGCATCCAGCACCAGAACAAGAGGACACAGTCTCAAGCTGCACCAGGGGAGGTTTAGGCTGGAGGTTATGAAGTAATTCTTCCCAGAAAGAGAGATTGGCCATTGGAATATGCTGCTCATGGAGGTGGTGGAGTCACCATCCCTGGAGGTGTTTAGGAAGAGATTGGATGGGATGCCTGGTGCCATGGTTTAGTTGATTAGATGGGGTTGGGTGATAGGTTAGATATGATGATCTCAAAGGTCTCTTCCAACCTGGTCTGGTCTATTCTATTCTAGTCTAGTCTAGTCTACTCTACTCTACGCTACGCTACGCTACTCTACACTACGCTACTCTACTCTACTCCTATTCTATTCTGTTTTATTCCATTCCATTCCATTCCATTCCATTCCATTCCATTCCATTCCATTCCATTCCATTCCATTCCATTCCAAATACACACTGTTCCCTGGCTCTAGCATCTTCAGCCAAGTGTCCTTCATGAGAGGTAGCAGATTCCATGGACTAACTTGTCGGGTCCAGCAAAACTTGTGTCATAAAGGTAACCTTCAGAACACCAACCGGGTGTAAAATTCTACTAATGCGATAGTGCATGAAATTATATTGCTCAAAAACACATCTCAAGGGATTGTTGACCTGAGAATTTCTATGACATGTTTATAGAGAAACACTGTGAATTATTGCATGGCTGAGACAGCTCTGTGACAGAACGTCTGCAGCCAAAGATAAGAACAATCGTATGGAAAGATAAGCCTTTGCTGTGCATAACATTAGCAGGGTTTTGTTTTAGAAATGACCCCCCATCTGACTGTTCAGAAAACCTGAGCTGCTGAAAGATGCCAAGGAAAGTTCATACTTTTGAACAGAATTGAATAGCATTTAATTAACCAGGTTGGAAAAGACCTTTAAGATCATCGAGTCCAACCGATCACCCAACACCATCTAATCAACTAAACCATGGCACCAAGTGCCCCATCCAGTCTCTTCCTAAACACTTCCGGTAACGGTGACTCCACCACCTCCCTGGGCAGCACATTCCAATGGCTAACAACTCTCTCTGTGAAGAACTTTCTCCTCACCTCCAGCCTAAACCTTCCCTGGCACAGCTTGCAACTCTGTCTTCTTTTTCTGGAGCTGGTTGCCTGGGAGAAGAGACCAACTGCCACCTGGCTACAACCTCCCTTCAGGTAGTTCTGGAGAGCAAGAAGGTCTCCCCTGAGCCTTCTCTTCTCCAGGCTACCCCATCTCCCTCAGCCTCTCCTCATAGGGCTTGTGCTCCAAACCCCTCCCCAGCTTTGTTGCCCTTCTACATATAGAATACAGAATTAAGCAGGTTGGAAAAGACCTTTGAGATCATCGAGTCCAACCTATCACCCAACACCATCTAATCAACTAAACTATGGCACCAAGTGCCTCATCCAGTCTCTTCCCAAACACCTCCAGTGATGGTGACTCCACCACCTCCCTGGGCAGCACATTCCAATGGCCAATCACTCTTTCTAGGAAGAACTTCTTCCTAACATCCAGCCTAAACCTCCCCTGGTGAATGGTCCATGATTCTCAAGTCTCTGCATCATTTGTCACTATTTCTTAATTGAGAATTAAGTAAACTGTAAAAGGAGAGTCCAAGTTGAAACACCATGTCAGGCATGTGTTGGGATATCCTCATTTTAAAGGCATTAACTTGTAAAATCCCTTCCATTCTATTACACTGAGAATTTAGTATCTGGCAGGAGCTGTGGAAAACGTTCTTACTTCTCTGCAAATGAATATACATTAGAGTGAGTGTCTATGGCCGCCTTCTAGAATTGGATTTGCATTATGGACAATTGAGGGGTAATATCTTTAACACTCTATCTCTAGACTCCAGCTAGCAATATTTAACAGAGCAGGACACTCTCATTTTTACAACTTTTGGTTTGGTTTGGGATTTTTTGGTATTCAGATTTGCAAGATGGGTGTGCTCCAGCTTCACATTCAGTCAAAAGCTGAAATCTGGGAATCAATGAACATGACAAGGCTTTCTTTATTACACCCTGTTTCTCAAACTAACTCTTTCAGGGTCCATCATTGCCATCCCTATTTTACTTTTTGCATAAATCTGGGCCACTCAGTTTAGGAAAGACGTTGAGTTGCTGGAAGGTGTCCAGAGAAGGGCAACAAAGCTGGGGAGGGGTCTGGAGCACAGCCCTATGAGGAGATGCTGAGGGAGCTGGGGTTGCTTAGCCTGGAGAAGAGGAGGCTCAGGGGAGACCTTCTTGATGTCTACAACTACCTGAAGGGAAGTTGTAGCCAGGTGGAGGTTGGCCTCTTCTCCCAGGAAACCAGCATCAGAACAGGACGACACAGCCTCAAGCTGTGCCAGGGGAGGTTTAGGCTGGATGTTAGGAAGAATTTTTTCCCAGAAAGAGAGATTGGTCATTGGAATGTGCTGCCCAGGGAGGTGGTGGGGTCACCATCCCTGGAGGTGTTTAGGAAGAGAGTGGATGGGGTGCTTGGTGCCATGGCTTAGTTGTTTAGAAGGTGTTGGGTGATGGGTTGGACTCGATGATCTCGAAGCTCTTGCGGCTGTGTCCTCTTGTCCAGGTGCTGATTGCCTGGGAGAAGAGACCAACCCCCACCTGGTTACAAGCACTAAGCTTCACTCTCTTATCCCAGTGGAAGTCCGCAGAGGAGTTGAATGCAATAGACACAATAAATCTCTGACCCTTCCCTTGCTTAATGACAGTGACAACTGTTGGGAATACCCTGTTCCAATAATCACAAGAAATGTTAAAATGAGTTCCAGTAAATTGAATATAGATCATATTTTCATAGTATCAGTCAGGGTTGGAAGAGACCACAAGGATCATCCAGTTCCAACCCCCCTGCCATGGGCAGGGACACCCCACACTAGATCAGGCTGGCCACAGCCTCATCCAGCCTGCTCTTAAACATCTCCAGGGATGGGGCCTCAACCACCTCCCTGGACAACCCATTCCAGGGCTTCACCACTCTCATGGTGAAGAACTAAAAGCTATGAGGACAACATGGCTTCAGCATGCTTAAGACACTCAGCTGTGCTGGAAGGTCTTTAACATCTAGCACCACAGTAACTCAGGACTGTGATACCTCATTCCTCTCTAAAAGGAGGAATCATCCAGAAGTAGCCACCAGTAACATCCAGCCTCAGAAATCACAGGTGAGTTTAAGAAAATCCATAGAGGAAACATAATGGCCATCCCCCCTGAAATGGACATCTACTGTAATGGGGCCAGCTGCAATTCACAGACATCTCCTCACCTTGCTTGGGGTTTCTTTTTGCATTGCCAGAAAGCAACACCAAAGTCCCCTCTTGTCTCGGAAGCAAGTATGGACGCTGGAGCTATAAAAGGGAGTAGGATCAAAGAACTTGAAAGGAGCCTAGGAAGCCTTTCTAAGCAGTCAGTCATGCCTCCTGTTAAAAGTAGAAGACAGGCACCAAGATGTCATTCTCTGAAAAGCTAGAAATAATGAGGAGTAGCTTATCATGATAAGGATTATTAGTAGGCAGGCTACTGGCAGAATTAGTTCACTACAGTGCTGATGAAACAGCATTAGGAAAGCAGAGCAATTTGAAGCAAAGGTAGCTAAAAGTATTAACACACACTCCACCAAGGCCTTCTCATCTCCAGCATGGTGATGCTTCAAAGTTAACTGTCCCGACAGACAACCTTATACTCTGTCTGCAAGCGTCAAGATGAAGCATTGTAAGCTGTGGTAGGCCTGTAGTCTCCAAGGATTCGGTGTCTGTGTGAGTGATGGGGATAGCTGCATTTTGTTCCAGTTGCAGTGAATTAGCAGAAGAACCCTGCTGCCTGGCAAGCTCTCAGCACAGTTTTCAGCTGGAGAAAAGTCTGGACACACTGCCTGTGCTGAAATATTGAAAGAACATACTCAGAAGGACAAACTGGGTCTTGTCTAGTTTTCTGATTTTGCTTTGTCCAGGAGGAGAGACCCCACAGTATCTCTTCCGCACCCAAATGCACACCACACAATCTCTTCCTGACATCATCAACAATCATAGAATCATAGAATCAATGAGGTTGGAAAAGACCTCAAAGATCAACAAGTCCAATCTGTCACCAAACACCTCATGGCTACTAAACCATGGCTTCAAGTGCCACATCCAAGCCCTTTTTGAACACCTCCAGGGATGGTGATTCCACCACCTCCCCGGGCAGCACATTCCAATGGGCAATCATTCCTTCTGTGATCAGCTTTCTATAGTATGGCCAGCAGGAGCAGGGAAGTCATTCTGCCCCTGTACTGGGCACTGGTCAGGCCACACCTTGAGTACTGTGTCCAGTTCTGGGCCCCTCAGTTTAAGAAGAACATTGAGACTCTTGAACGTGTCCAGAGAAGGGCAATGAGGCTGGGGAGGGGTTTGGAGCACAAGCCCTATTGAGGAGTGGCTGAGGAAGGTGGGGTTGTTTAGCCTGGAGAAGAGGAGGCTCAGAGGAGACCTTCTTGCTCTCTACAACTGCCTGAAGGGAGGTTGTAGCCAGGTGGTGGCTGGTCTCTTCTCCCAGCGCCAGAACAAGAGGACACAGTCTCAAGGTGCACCAGGGGAAAGCCAAGATCAATGTTCCAGGTGTATTTTGGAAGGCATCTGACATCCCCAAATCCAAGAATCTGGCAAGGCCAAAGCAAAGCATCTGCTAGAAAACAGCAGAATCCATCAATTGCTGTATTCAACATAAACTATGTGATAGTGAAAACACACAAGCAGTGGCCAGCCTCCACTGTAGCCCATTTGGTGATCCTATGGCTTCGTATTTCATGCTCTGTAACTGCTTCTATATTCCCACAAAAGCTTTGGTGTGGTTTCTTTTATCTAACTACGGCATCTGGGATTTATTCCAGAACTTCACCTCTTGGGATATTTGGAAATTGTCTTCTAATTTTCAGTCTAAATTAATTCAGGACTAATTAATAAACATCTTATCTCGTGCTGACATTCCATTTCCACCAGCTCTCCTCCCTCTCTGGTGTTTGCCTTCTAGAGGCATTTAAAATGAAGCTGGGTTTTTATTTTCTGGATATTATGTACAAATTATAGGGAACAGAGGTTTAGCACATTTTGTCAGGAAGCCTGACAGAAGGTAACTCTCCTCTGGGAAACCATACTTAACTTCTTTTTTCATTAATGAACAACAGAGAGATGCTAATTCCTTTTCCTATTTCCTCCAGTATAAACCAGGAATTATTATACTGTAAGAGCCCAATGCACCTTCACAGACAGCAAACTATAAACTGTGGCTAGGCAAGAGGCAAGAATTGTCCCTAGCAGGCATTATCCTAGGGCTTCAGTGAGGGCTGTGAGCACAAAGTTGTGAGTGGAGAACAAATATCTAGTAAAGAAGGGGAGAGCAGCTGACATCTGTTGTGTAAAAGCCATCTTTTTAGAAGCCTTGAGAAGTGAGAAGAGTTGACCAAAGACTCCCTCCAGCCCAAAGAGATTTGAAAACTAATGTATTTGGCATCTAGACCTCCTACTCTTTAGGTAACGGCTGCATTCCTTGCTGGAACGTGTCCAGAGAAGGGCAACAAAGCTGGGGAGGGGTTTGGAGCACAGCCCTGTGAGGAGAGGTTGAGGGAGCTGGGGTTGCTTAGCCTGGAGAAGAGGAGGCTCAGAGGAGACCTAACTGCTGTCTACAACTACCTGAAGGGAGTTGTAGAGTCCCAGGCAACCAGCACCAAAACAAGAGGACACAGTCTCAAGTTGCATCAGGGGAAGTTTAGGCTGCATGTTAGGAAGAAGTTCTTCATAGAAAGAGTGATTGGCCATTGGAATGTGCTGCCCAGGGAGGTGGTGGAGTCACCATCACTGGAAGTGTTTAGGAAGAGACTGGATGAGGCACTTAGGGCCATGGGTTAGTTGATTAGATGGGGTTGGGTGACAGGTTGGACTCGATGATCTCAAGGGTGTCTTCCAACCTAGTTAATTCTATTCTATTCTATTCTATTCTATTCTATTCTATTCTATTCTATTCTATTCTATTCTATTCTATTCTATTCTATTCTATTCTATTCTCTCCTTATGCATCCCTTCCAATTTGACATATTGCAAGAGTCTCTGTCTATGCAAAAGGCAAATTTAATCACCCTCCTGTTTTTCAATGTAGCCATTACACTTTTGTGTTGAATTCAGTCATTCAAATGTGTTAGGAATGGACCCAGGACGCACAATGCATTGAGCCTCTGTGAATGCCAAAGCACCTTGCTGCTGTCTCCAAGCTGTGGTGGCATTGCTATGAAGGAAGCCAAGAATTCTCACTTCTTGAAACATGATATCTGAAAATTCAACAGAGCCTACCTTTAAAGAGCTAAGAAAGTCTGAAGTCCAGCACAAAAGGAGTGATCAATGTAAATCAGGAGACTCTCCAGCACAGCTGCTCTGTATCGACCTCGAGCACTTCAGCACTTAGGGGGATTTGTCTCACCAACTGCAAATGTTAGTATCTGAGCTCATCACCTTGGTCTACCTTTAACTGAGAGAAATAGGTGCCTCTAGGGCTCAATTCCTCTTGCCCTAACGTGGATATCTAAAATAGCTTAGATAAATTGCACAGCTACAGGATCCAGCGATCATAAAAGGAAGCTAGGGAGAGTAGCTTTGATGTAGGCACTTAAGCTGTAGATAATTCAGGCTAGTTGAGACAAACCTCATTGCTGAAGTCTGCCTCAGGAGAGGAGGCGTTCAGACAGATTTGAAGTCACAAACAGGGGTTCAAAAGATGGGTTTTCAATACCACCATGATCTAATCTCCGAGCCTTTATTCGGCCCAGACTTTGCTCGTTGAATTTTAAACAGAAGAATTTGATATTGGGCTCAATGATAGGAGCAATAAAAGTCATCATTAATCTAAGAAAAGTGATTCATGTGAAAATATTACAATAATTAAATATGTATAGCTTGACTAAAGTCACCATTGAAAGAGAAAGATGATAATTATCTACAAGCTCTAGAAGGATGCACACACTAAGGATTATTTTACTTTAATACGGATTTTCAGGAGACTATAGCTAAGAGTAATGTGATTATACTGAGCAAAGTAAAATTTAGGCTGACAGGGGGGAAAAAAATTCCTCATAATGGAGTGTATTCTATTGTGGAATAATCTTCCAAAAGGAACTTGGCTGAAGTCCAGTCACATCTAAAGCCAACTGGATGAAGATCCTCGGAGAACAATCCTGCATTAGCTACAAGATGGACTAGATGACTCAACAGCACTTTTTCGTGGTTAAATTCCTACCATTCCACTGTATAAAATAATCCAATAAACCAAGGGGAAGAGGGAAATAGGCTTAGCAACAACTGCACAGCGGTCTCTTCTCTGAGATCTGCGCGCTGCCATCAGTGTAGCTTGCACTGATTGCGCTGAGGAAGGAAAGGAATTGCACGTGGTCAGAGCACCGTGTAAACTCCATGCAATGCCTGAGCTACCCTTCTCCCCCTTGCTCCCCTCCTTCATAAAATAGCATTACCAGGAGAATCAACTCTGCACCATAAATGTATCAATCATGACCTTGGCTGCACAATCTAATCATAAGTGGTTTAAGCTTTCTTGATCTCAGTTGCCAGTTGCTGTTAAACAAAATACAAAGGATAAATCTGATCCTGGGCTGCATCAAGAGAAGTGTGGCCAGCAGGTCAAGGGAGGTGATCCTCCCCCTCTACTCAGCTCTACTGAGACCCTACCTGGAGTACTGCATCCAGTTCTGGAGCCCCTAATCTAAGAGGGATCTGGAGGTGCTGGAAGGTGTCCAGAGAAGGGCCACGAGGATGAGCAGAGGGCTGGAGCACCTCTCCTCTGAGGACAGAATGAAGGAGTTGGGGCTGTTCAGTCTGAGGAAGAGAAGGCTCCCAGGTGACCTAATTGTGGCCTTCCAGTATCTGAAGGGGGCCTCCAAGAAGGCTGGGGAGGGACTGCTCAGGATGTCAGGGAGTGATAGGACTAGGGGGAATGGAATGAAGCTGGAGGTGGGGAGATTCAGGCTGGCGATGAGGAGGAAGTTCTTCCCCATGAGAGTGGTGAAGCCCTGGACTGGGTTGTCCAGGGAGGTTGTTGAGGCCCCATCCCTGGAGGTGTTTAAGCCCAGGCTGGATGAGGCTCTGACCAGCCTGATGTAGTGTGGGGTGTCCCTGCCCATGGCAGTGGGGTTGGAACTAGGTGATCCTTGTGGTCCCTTCCAACCCTGACTGATACTATGATACTATGATACTATGAAAAAGCATTAACATTACCAGGAGAACCAACTATGCTCCATAAATGTATCAATCATGACCTTGGCTGCACTAGCTAATCATAAGTGGTTTAAGCTTTCTTGATCTCAGTTGCCAATTGCTGTTAAACCAAACACAAAGAATAAACAGCCTGTAGGCATGTTATTTCCACTGAAATAACCCCACCACATGTTGGTCTACACTGCATATCAATGTTTTCCTAAAGTTATGATACTCATTTTCAATGCTGTGTAGTAGTTTAGAAGAGCCTTTGACAGTTATACCTAAAATGTCTTGCTGGGAGTCCTGTGTCCAGTTCTGGGCCCCTCAATTTAAGAAGGATATTGAGACACTTCAACGTGTTCAGAGAAGGGCAACGAGGCTGGGGAGAGGTCTGGAGCACAGCCCTGTGAGGAAAGGCTGAAGGAGCTGGGGTTGCTTAGCCTGGAGAAGAGAAGGCTCAGGGGAGACCTTCTTGCTCTCTACAACTACCTGAAGGAAAGCTGTAGCCAGGTGGGGCTCTCTTCTCCCAGGTAACCAGCACCAGAACAAGAGAATACAGTCACAAGCTGCACCAGGGGAAGTTTAGGCTGGATGTTAGGATGAAGTTATTCATAGAAAGAGAGATTTGCCATTGAATGTGCTGCCCAGGGCAGGGAGGTGGTGGAGTCACCATCCCTGGAGGTGTTCAAAAAGTATTGGATTGTGGCACTTGAAGCCGTGGTTTAGTTAGTCAGGAGGTGCTGGGTGATAGGTTGAACCTGATGATCTCTGAGGTCTTTTCCAACCTTATTAATTCTATATTTCTATGATTCTCTGATTCTGTTATCTGTTATACTTAAGCTTCAAATAACAGAAGAAACTGAACGATCCCAGCTCCTTCAGATGCTCCTCCTCATTAGTCATGTGCCCCAGACTCTTCACAAGCCTTGCTGCTCTTCTCTGGACACACTCCAACACCTCAATATCCTTCCTATACTGAAGGTCCCAGAACTGAACACAATTTAGAATGTACAGCAGAGGACAACTCTGCTGAAGAAGATTTTAAAAGAATGGAATGGAATGGAATGGAATGGAATGGAATGGAATGGAATGGAATGGAATGGAATGGAATGGAATGGAAATGAATGGAATGGAATGGAATGGAATGGAATGGAATGGAATGGAATAGAATAGAATAGAATAGAATAGAATAGAATAGAATAGAATAGAATAGAATAGAATAGAATAATAGAATAATAGAATTAACTAGGTTGGAAGAGATCTTTGAGGTCATTAAGTCCAACCTGTCACCCAACACCATCTAACCAACAAAACCATGGCACCTCATCCAGAACACCACCATCTGAAAAACAGATCTGAATGCCATAGGCTTTGTTTGCTTGCTTGGTTTGGTTTGTTTTTTTACATTTATTTTTTCTGCTGTGGGTTTTTCTTTTGGCCTCAAGTGCTCAATTAAGCATACAACAACAGAGAGAGGATTTCAGTTTTTCACAAGAATTAATATTAATGGAAATCTATGTCTGCAAAACAAAGCAGTGATCAACAGCTCACAGCTCACAGCGCTGATTCTGAATTATGTGCATATTTCTTCCTTGATTTTTCCCCCCTCCTATAATGGACCTTTTTAAAAAAGGATATAGAGAATCATAGAATCAATAAGGTTGGAATAGACCTCAAAGATCATCAAGTCCACCCTGCCACCCAACACCTCAGGACTGCTAAACCATGGCACCAAGTGCCACGTCCAATCCCTTATTGAACACCTCCAGGGACGGTGACCCCACCACCTCCCTGGGCAGCACATTCCAAAGGCTAACAACTCTTTCTGGGAAGAACTTTCTCCTCACCTCAAGCCTAAGGTTGTGAGTTCAAGCCTGCAGTGGGCGCTAGTATCCTCCCTACTCTAGTCATGAGGTCTGTGGTGACAGGTTGGACTCGATGATCTTTGAGGTCTCTTCCAACCTTAGTGATACTGAATACTGAATACTAAACTTCCCCTGGCACAGTCTGAGACTGTGTCCTCTTGTTGTGGTGCTGGTTGCCTGGGAGAAGAGACCAACCCCCACCTGGCTACAGCCTCCATACAGGTAGTTGCAGACAGCAAGAAGGTTTCCTCTGAGCCTCCTCTTCTCCAGGCTAAACAACCCCAGCTCCCTCAGCCTCTTCTCATAGGACTTGTAAGAGATGTTGTAAGAGATGGAAGATAACCATCAGGAAGGCCCAGGGGGGCAAGAGGCAGGCCTGCAGACTGCAGGGCTGTGGGTACATGTCAGGAGGAGCAGGCAGAGATAAGAAAAGGAACACATGAGGAAGGGGCCCATATGTAAAAATATTCTATCACTTGCAAATGACCATGAGACAGACAACACTACCAGAAAGCCCTGAAGAAGGGAGGAGCTCGTTTTATGCTGCAGTTTGTTTGGGCATCCTGGGCAGAGGTCTGTATGTCAACCCAGCAACAAAGCCTCTGCTGCTGCCCTTGGGCTTATTTTCTGCTTGATGGCTAAGCAAAATAAAACCCAGAAAAACCCCCAACCAAAAGTGGGGAGTGATGAGACAGAAGAATGCAAAAGCTGCTGAAGGCATGTTCCAATTCCCAAACAGAGGGGCAGGCCAAGGAAGATGAGGAAGAAATATTGTTTAATTATGTTTAGGAAATTATCATTAGGAAATTAGTTGTATTGTACTTAACTCAGTTATTTCCAATGATGAGGCTGTGACCAAAAGCTAACTTTGCTGTAATTTTCCACTGATGTAAAGTGTTTCAAGAGTTATGGGGGGAAAAAATAAAACCAAACCAAATAAAGAAAAAAAAGAGAAAACAAAACCCAAACACACACACACAGACAAAACCCGCAAACAACTAACTTTTTCCTTTGGTCACCCTTTCCAACCTGCAGCTCTCAAATTTAAGCACAGATGCTATGAAATTCTCACTGGAAGAACTCCATGAACAGCCTTTTTATTTCTGCCACCTCTGGAGCCTTGATGTGAGTTTGCTCTTCACACATCTCTGTCTTCTCTTCCTACCCTTTTTATTTCCATCCCCAAGAAACTCCTTGTGGCTGAACATACTCTGTTGTGAAATCATACCTCTCTCTCCAGGTATTTCCATTTAAGTGCAGAAACCTACACTGGGAAATTATGTAGTCCTCATGGCTGCTACCTGGCCACACATCTTCTACCAGAGCAAAGGTAAAGTGAACAAAGAAATCAAGTAGTTACTCTGGTGTAAAGCTGTGAAATCATTTTCATATCATAGCATCTTTGTTATGTTGGCAGGCTTGTTAACTGCAGGAAAAAAACATCTGTCAAGCTGAGTTTTATGTGGAATGGAATGGAATGGAATGGAATGGAATGGAATGGAATGGAATGGAATTAACCAGGTTGGAAAAGACCTTCGGGATCATCAAGTCCAACCTATCACCCAACACCATCTAATCAACTAAACCATGGCACCAAGTGCCCCATCCAGTCTCCTCTTAAATGGAATGGAATGGAATGGAATGGAATGGAATGGAATGGAATGGAATGGAATAGAATAGAATAGAATAGAATAGAATAGAATAGAATAGAATAGAATAGAATAGAATAGAATAGAATAGAATAGAATAGAATAGAATAGAATAGAATAGAATAGACCAGGTTGGAAGAGACCTTTGAGATCATTGAGTTCAACCTATCACCGAACACCATCTAATCAACTAAACCATGACACCAAGCACCCCATCCAGTCTCTTCCTAAACACCTCCAGTGATGGTGACTCCACCACCTCCCTGGGCAGCACATTCCAATGGCAAATCACTCTCTCTATGAAGAACTTCTTCCTAACATCCAGCCTAAATCTCCCCTGGCACAGCTTGAGACTCTGTCCTCTTGTTCTGGTGCTGGTTGCCTGGGAGAAGAGACCAAATCCCTCTAAACAGGACTGTTCATAAATATAGAAGACTAAAATCCCATCTTTCACTTAGGAAAGAAAGGCACACTCTAGCCCATCAGCTTTTGAAGGATTTACATCCCAAGCACAGGACCGTGAGGACTGCTGGTTACATGACTGAGCGAGATTCTCTAGTCAGTAATAACACCAGTTTAAATTTATATGGGGTTGCTCTGAAGAAAAGTAATTAGCATATGGCTGACTTCCCATGTATTAGAGCAAACAGTAATAGTGACTATATCAGTATTTTCAGCAGCATAGCATAATTTCATCTGTCTTGGTCATGATGAGTTGTGCATCTGAGTCACTTCACAGATGTGCAAGACACGATAAGAATGAGCACAATGTCAAGGATTAGATTTTCCTGAAGGCAGAGGACATGAGACCACATTATGAGAGACTACCTAGAAAGCAGCACTCAGCCAGTCATTACCTATTTGAGTCACAGAAAATCCCTCACAGGTGGTTAATTGATAATACTGTATCACAAGGCAATCTCTGTGCTGTTGACTTGATTGCTAGGCTTCAAGTGAGGGCACGTAATCTTGGGTTTTCACAGTCCCTGAGTTCAAGGTGTCATTCTGAGTGTGTGGATTACAAGCCCCAGATCCCTGCAGAGCTAAATTCTTAAAAGGAATCTGTGTCTGCTACAAAACAAGCTCAAGGTAATCTCAACCACATCCCTCTTGAACACCTCCAGAGCTGGTGACTCCACCACCTCCCTGGGCAGCCCATTCCAATGGCTAATGACTCAGTGATGAACATTCTGCTCACCTCAGGCCTAAACTTCCCCTGGTGCAGCTTGAGACTGTGTCCTCTTGTTCTGGTGCTGGTTGCCTGGGAGAAGAGACCAACCCCCTCCTGGCTACAACCTCCCTTCAGGTAGCTGCAGACAGCAATGAGGTGTTCCCTGAGCCTCCTCTTCTCCAAGCTAAGCAACCCCAGCTCCCTCAGCCTCTCCTTGTAGGGTTTGTGCTTGAGGCCTCTACCCAGCCTTGTTGCCCTTCTCTGGACACGTTCAAGTGTCTCAATGTCCTTCTTAAACTGAGGGGCCCAGAACTGGCCATCAACATGACTCTTGTAGATGTCGAAGAGAAATGAGGACACTGAATCTACCCAAGAAGCTCTTGCCAGGAGCTCTTAGATGATGTTTATAGATGCTAGCTGAAATAAACAAAACAGGGAAATGATTAATGGCACCGAGTCTGGTAGGTGGGTTCTCATCCTGGCAGACACTCGACAGACTGTGGGTTCGACTTAGTCACAAAAGGAGGATGTGGAGAAGCCGGAGCAGATAACAAAAAAAGTCTGCAAAACACATGCCTCTAGTTGGAATCAGATTTGTTAACACAGCCCTTCAGGCAGTCTTATTCTTAGAACTAAAATAAACAGAACAACCCCAGTTGTCAAGAGTGTCACTGATTAATCATGAGGTTTCCCCTACTTCAAGAAAAGCAGAGGCATCTCAACCACCATTCAGCACTTGCCCAGATTTCCCCCTATATTCAGTGGAGCAAAACAAGGAGTGTTATGGACTCTTGACTGAGATGGCTGGTTAAGGAAGTAGGAGTGGATAGAGTAAAATCCAAGCTGTTGCTTTTTCGGGTTTCCATACAGCATGGGGAGAGATAGGAAATGCCAAGATGCAATGCAAAACAGAGCCAGGCTGAATCACTCCCTGAAGCCGCTCGCTCAGCTGCACAAGGAGAATGGGCACCTATCTAACATCTGTAGGATCAGATCTGCATTCAACCCACCTCCATCCTGGCACAGCAGGCTCTATACAGATTTAGCATACCAAAGGATTAATCTACCCATCATTGAACTTAGATGTCCATAAAGTGATTGCTGGAGTTCCAAAAATACGAGTGGTGTGGCAGACAAACTCCTGCTTCCATCAATCAGCTTTTCATTAACATCATTCATGCTGTCCTCTTTATGCTGAATGGAATCTGCATTCTGTCTTTACCATGCAAATACCTCCTGCTTACATAATAAATACCACCACACAGTGAACCCTTCAGTGTTCTCCTTAAACTGTTGGAAAACTCTCTCTGCACTGCTTAGGGCTGAAAAGATTTTTCAGATCTGAGCATACACATGAACTGTAAAATCTCTTTCCTGTGCAAGCACACCCACATATCCATTCATTTTTCCCTGGTGAAGAAAGGCATTGACATTGACAATGTCATTGACATTGACATCTTCACCTTTATTCATTGGGTTGAGAATCTCTGCACAGATGAAAGTTCCTTTCCAGGATTGTCCTAGTTTAGCAGAAGACTAACTTAGACCTTTCTCTGTAATGAATGAAGTGTGAGTGTTAGGGGTTTTGTTGGGTTTGTTTGTTTGATTTGGTCTCCTGTTTTGCTCCCAAAAGGATTTTCAGATATCACTTAGGGAAAGGAAAAAAAACAACAAAACTTTTAACCATAAGAAAAGTGTATAAAAAATAATAACCTTGAACAGTTTCCTGGTCTAATTCAGGAACAGTGTGGGCAGCTGGAGCAGGGAAGTCATTCTGCTCCTGGACTCAGCACTGGTTAGGCCACACCTTGAGTCCTGTGTCCAGTTCTGGGCCCCTTAGTTTAGGAAAGCTGTTGAGTTGCTGGAAGGTGTCCAGAGAAGGGCAACAAAGCTGGGGAGGGGTTTGAAGCACAGCCCTGTGAGGAGAGGCTGAGGGAGCTGGGGTTGCTTAGCCTGGAGAAGAGGAGGCTCAGGGAAGACCTTCTTGCTGTCTTCAACTCCCTGAAGGAAGGTTGTAGCCAGGTGGGGGTTGGTCTCTTCTCCCAGGCAGCCAGCACCAGAAGAGAACACAGTCTCAAGCTGTGCCAGAGGAGGTTTAGGTTGGATGTTAGGAAGAAGTTCTTCCTAGAAAGAGTGATTGGCCATTGGAATGTGCTGCCCAAGGAGGTGGTGGAGTCACCATCACTGGAGGTGTTTAGGAAGAGACTGGATGGGGCAATTAGTGCCATGGTTTAATTGATTAGATGGTGTTGGGTGATAGGTTGGACTCGATGATCTTGAAGGTCTTTTCCAACCTGGTTAATTCTATTCTAATTCTATTTCCTTCTAGAAGTTCTGCCACATCCAGGAAATATTATCCTCCATTTTCCTCACAGAACAGGGCTGAACATCAGAAATAAAATCCAAGCTTTGATGTATCTCTCATTTTCATCTATCCATTCTCAAACAATTTGTCTATGCATTGAAGGAACCACTAAAAATCTCTGTATGCATGTGGAGGCAACCCTCTGTAAGCAAAAAAAACATTACTCAAGTGCACTGTAACAGTGCAATCTTGACTTGTCAAAACTTAGGACCTCAAATAACTCCCTCTGTGTTTCCTTCAAGGCATTCCTATGTCCAACCACTTCTCCTCTGAATTGTCTTCATAAATTGTGAGTCCTCCACAGCATTGTTACTGACTTTCAGGGAAAATACTCTGACAGAAAGCCAGATTTTCATGGGCAGCTCCAAAGGAGTTCCTTGTCCTGCATTATTACTTCCTCTTCTGCCAGAACACTATTTCTCCTGGGAAGAATTTGATTTCCTTACTTATCAACACCTTCCCCTGCACATCAGCATGTTTCCTCTCACCTTCTTTCAGCCACACTGTGCAAAACTCCAAGAAAAGGTGAAGTGTTGTATGTGTTAATGAAAGGCAGATTAGGAATTGGCTGATAATGACATAGATGCTGCATCCCATATTGCCATGGGAGTTTCTACCACCTATCAAGCTAGAACACGTGTGCACAGGTAGGCAATATACCGTGGAGAGGCACTTGTGCACCTTGCTATTAGCCTGAAACAGGTTTTCCAGCATCTGAGCAGTGACCCATTAATAGCTTGCATAATGAAAAACAGCACTGGAATGAGTCAGTGCGCTTGGCAAATTCAGATCATTAACCGTGAGGAAGCGCTTCAAGCGGATCAAGGGAGAAACACACACCCCAGAGAACATTACACAGAGAAAGCTTATTAGTGGCAAGTAAACAGGTGCAACATTCCCCTAGAAATGGTGGGATGGACCCTTCCTTTCCCATAGAAAATCCCTCTCTGAAAGACTAGGTCCCACCTTTCACAAGAGAATACAAGGTGGACTCTTTGCCATCCCTCTCCAGGTACCTACTCACCGAAAGGGAGCTTGGTAAGAAATAAGTAGGAAGAGAAAGTGTATGGTTCCTACAATTCCAGGCTCACCACTGTGAAAACACAGCAGGAGGAGGCAGAGATTAAGAGCAATCCATATACAGATCCATACTGTACATGATGTGGTAAGGAAAGACTTAGGCACCCTGGGAGGCACTCCAACAGCCTGCAAGAGAACTGAGTTTCACTAAGTGGTGAGCACAGCGCTCATCTCCAGGAAGCTGGAGCAAAAGTAAAGCAGACAAATGAGTCTTTCACTCAAAGGAACCAACAAAAATAACCCACCCTGAAGCTACAGACAAATCATTCCACTTAACAGTGTCAATTCAGATTAAGGCCACATCAGGGCTGCAACTGTTCCTCTTGAGCAGATTCTCTATTAGTGGTGACAACTCACAGCCGATACACATACATGGAGTGATAATTGGCTGCTGGAATGGTGCTCTTGTACCAGCATGAGAAATTCAGAGTTAGCTTCCTCACAGTTTCAGAGAGCCTGGTCTAAACATTTTGACCATCTTAAGAAGACATTCCAAACACTTTGTGGTTTTGTTGGTTTGGTTTAAAGAATTAACCAGGTTGGAAAACACCTTTGAGATCATCGAGTCCAACCTATCACCCAACACCATCTAATCAACTAAACCATGGCACCAAGCACCCCATCCAGTCTCCTCCTAAACACCTCTAGTGATGGTTTCCAACACCTCCCTGGGCAGCACATTCCAATGGCCAATCACTCTTGCTGGGAAGAACTTCTTCCTAACATCCAGCCTAAACTTCCCCTGGTGCAGCTTGAGACTGTGCCCTCTTGTTCTGGTGCTGGGTGCCTGGGAGAAGAGACCAACCCCCACCTGGCTACAACCACCCTTCAGGGAGTTGTAGGCAGCAAGAAGGTCTCCCCTGAGCCTCCTCTTCTCTAGGCTAAGCAACCCCAGCTCCCTCAGCCTTTCCTCATAGGGCATGTGCTCTAAACCCCTCACCAACTTTGCTGCCCTTCTCTGGACACCTTCCAGCAAGTTGTTCTTTGTTGTTGTTCTTGGTTATCCATTTATTTTTAAATAGGTTGAAGAAATGCAAGACAAAAATGCATGTTTCCACTGACCCAATCTGATATTTATTATTCATAGATTCACATATTTCATCAGGTTGGAAGGGACCCTCTAAGGTCATCTTGTCCAACCTCCCCCCTCACTTTACCCCACAGTGAGCAGGGACACAGAGAGATTTATTAGCCATTGGAATGTGCTGCTCAGGGAGGTGGTGGAGTCACTGTCTCTGGATGTGTTCAAGAGGGGACTGGACGTGGCACTTAAAGCCATATTTTAGTAGTCATGAGGTCTTGGGTGATAGGTTGGAGTTGGTGATCTTTGAGGTCTTTTCCAACCTTATGGTTTCTATGATTCTATGACACCTCCACCTACATCAGGCTGCCCAGGGCTGCATCGAGTCTGATATTGAATGTCTCCAGGGACAGGAACTCAACCACATCTGTGGGCAACCTGTTCCAGTACTTTGCCACCCTTGCTGTAAAGAAATTCTTCCTTATGCCCAAGCTAAATCTACCTTGCTCCAATTTGAAACCATTGCCCCTTGTCCTAACACTATGTTCTACATCTAAGTGCCATGTTCTACACATTGGCCACAACAACCCATGCAGTGCTACAGTCTGGGGTCAGAGTGGCTGGAGAGTGGCCAGGCAGAGAGGGACCTGGGGGTACTGGTTGAGAGTAGGCTGAACATGAGGCAGCAGTGTGCCCAGGTGGCCAAGAAGGCTAATGCCATTCTGGCCTGGATGAGGAATAGTGTGGCCAACAATAGAAGGGAGGTCATTGTGCCCCTGTACTCAGCACTGGTTAGGCCACACCTTGAGTCCTGTGTCCAGTTCTGACTAGAGAAAGGCATCAAAGCTGGGGAGGGGTTTGGAGCACAGCCCTGTGAGGAGAGGATGAGGGAGCTGGGGTTGCTTAGCCTGGAGAAGAGGAGGCTCAGGGGAGACCTTATTGGTGTCTACAACTCCCTGAAGGGAGGTTGTAGCCAGGAAGGGGTTGATCTCTTCTCCCAGGCAACCAGCACCAGAACAAGAGGACGCAGTCTCAAGCTGCACCTGGGGAAGTTTAGGCTGGATGTTAGAAAAAAAATTCTTCACAGGAAGAGTGATTGGCCATTGGAATGTGCTGCCCAGGGAGGTGGTGGAGTCGCCAGCACTGGAGGTGTTTAGGAAGAGACTGGATGGGGTGCTTGGTGCCATGGTTTAGTTGATTAGATGGTGTTGGATGATGGGTTGGACACGGTGATCTTGAAGGTCTCATCTAACCTGGTCTATTCTATTCTATTCTATTCTATTCTATTCTATTCTATTCTATTCTATTCTATTCTATTCTATTCTCTCCCCTCAGGACAGCTCTGGGTGGGAGAGCATGGATCAGGTGCCACATTCCAAAGGAAGATCTTTCTTCCATACAGTGGAAATGCAGAGCCTGAAGCTAAGAGCTGTAATCCTCTCCAGTCATTTATTGTTTCCTTGGCATAAGGACTATGATTGTCTCAAGTGTATGCAGTATATGACATTTTCTAATGTTGTCTTGCTGCTGTGGGATGATTTTGTTGCTAGAAGCAGGGACCTGATGCTGATCTTGTTTTAAACTACACTAACCTCTGTTGAAGTCAGTGAAGGGTAAGGCTGTTGTGAGATGGATCAGACTGATTG
Source organism: Melanerpes formicivorus (assembly GCF_026170545.1). NCBI lineage: Eukaryota > Metazoa > Chordata > Aves > Piciformes > Picidae > Melanerpes > Melanerpes formicivorus. Next base: position 2,115,062 of record NW_027142453.1, read on the forward strand.
CCCATTGGAATGTGCTGCCTGGGGAGGTGGTGGAGTCAGGATCACTGGAGTCATTTAGGAGGAGACTTGATGGGATGCTTGGTGCCATGGTTTAGTTATTAGATGGTGTTGGATGATGGATTGGACTCAATGATCTTGAAGATCTCTTCCAACCTGGTTAATTCTATTCTATTCTATTCTATTCTATTCTATTCTATTCTATTCTATTCTATTCTATTCTATTCTATTCTATCCTATCCTATCCTATTCTATTCTATTCTATTCTATCCCATTCCATTCCATTCCATTCCATTCCATTCCATTCCATTCCATTCCATTCCATTCCATTCCATTCCATCTTTTAATTATCCCTGAATATCAGGCCCTGATGGCTCTTCAAAGTGTAATCTCTGTCCTTTGTTGGATGCAGAGGGGAACATAGTGAGAAAGGATGAGGAAAGGGTTAAGGTATTCAATACCTTCTTTGCCTCAGTGTTTGGTATTAAGACCTTTTTTTTTTTGCTAGATACCCAGCCACTGAGCTGGAAGATAGGGGTGTGCAGCTGAATGAAACCCCTGTAGAGGAGGAGATGGTCTGGGACCTGTTGCACCACTTAGACATATACAAGTCTGCAGGGCAGTATGGCATCTACCTGAAAGTACGAGAGTGCTGGCACTTCAGTTCTTCCTTTAGACATTTAAGTCTTACACAATCCCCTAATGCCCTTCCTCTGCACCTCACAGTGTGCCCCCATGACCCCAGGCTTTGACCTGCATCAGACTATGAGATGAAGCAAATAGCCTCTGTCATGGACTCCTGGTGTTGTGTGTTACCTCTGGTCTCCAAGGCTGAGGTTCATGTCTCTCAGGGTTTATTTGGGCTACCCTAGCTACCCTGGTGCCTCCAGGCTCCCTGTGTGATGTAGGTAGGATAGTTCCAGCTGTGGGCTTGAGGAAGTAGGGCAGGAGATGGTTTGGGTCCCCCACCCATCATTGATGCTCTGCACTCCTTTGGGTGGCTACAGAGTGGGGATTTTATCACAAACCCTAATCCTAGGTAGCTAGGCATAACAAGCTCAGTGGAGCAGCTTCATTTAAATGTTTCTTGATGTTAACAACCCCATTTCTCAATTAGAATGGAAAATAAAGTTGATTATGCATGTCCACAGGGTGACACTGCACCGTTGACCAGTAACTGTAAAGCAAATGAGAAAGGTCACCACAAATAGTATTTTAGTTTAATTATTCCTAAAAGACCACAGAGACTCACTGCAGGGGGGGGTTGTTGTTGGTTTTTTTTCCCCTTACAGCTAGCAAGCAGCGTTTAACAGACTTTATTCTATTTATATGTGTAAAGGGACAGATTTGGATGACATGGCCTTGGCTTTTTCAATGATGGTTTCCATAAATACAGAGAAGTTGCTTTTGTTTGTTTCTTTAGCAGTATTTCCATGCACTTCTTTTGGGTTTGGTAAATTGAATTGAATTGAATTGAATTGAATTGAATTGAATTGAATAGGCCAGGTTGGAAGAGACCTTCAAGATCATCTCATCCAAGCTATCAAGTAATCCAACTCACCTAATCAACTAAACCATGGCACCAAGCACCCCATCAAGTCTCCTCTTGAACACCTCCAGTGATGGTGACTCCACCACCTCCCTGGGCAGCCCATTCCAATGGGCAATCACTCTCTCTGTGTAGAACTTCTTCCTAACATCCAGCCTAAACCTCCCCTGGTGAAGCCTGAGACTGTGGCCTCTTGCTCTGGTGCTGGCTGCCTGGGAGAAGAGACCAACCTCTGCCTGTCTATAACCTCCCTTCAGGTAGTTGTAGAGAGCAATAAGATCACCACTGAACCTCATCTTCTCCAGGCTAAGCAACCCCAGCTCCCTCAGCCTCTCCTCATAGGGCTTGTGTTCCAAACCCCTCACCAACTTCATTGTCCTTCAATATAAGGCTAAGCTTGCCTGTAAAGCAACTTCAGTCTTCTCACACAATCTCTGACAGAAATTGCATTCTAAGATGAGATGTACAGATCTCATTCTACAGATTATGATATTTGATGGAAATCGTGGATTTACTTAGGTAATTTTAATGCTTTCATAGGGCCGTTAATAAAGATGGAATGGAATGGAATGGAATGGAATGGAATGGAATGGAATGGAATGGAATGGAGTGGAGTAGAGTAGAGTAGAGTAGAGTAGAGTAGAGTAGAGTAGAGTAGAGTAGAGTAGAGTAGAGTAGAGTAGAGTAGAGTAGAGTAGAATAGAATAGAATAGAATAGGCCAGATTGGAAGAGACCCTTAGAATAGGATAGAATCATAGAATCAATAAGATTGGAAAAGACCTCAAAGATCATCAAGTCCAACCTGTTACCCAACACTTCATGACAGCTGAACCATGGCACCAAGTGCCATGTCCAATCCCCTCTTGAACACCTCCAGGGATGATGACTCCACCACCTCCCTGGGCAGCACATTCCAATGGCTAACAACTCTCTCTGTGAAGAACTTTTTCCTCTCCTCAAGCCTAAACTTCACCTGGTGCAGTTTGAGACTGTGTCCTCTTCGAGATCATCGAGTCCAACCCATCATCCAACACCATCTAATCAACCAAACCATGACACCAAGCACCCCATCCAGTTTAGAGGGCACAAAGTTGAAGTGTTTAGTGTTAACTTTGGTTTTATTTTTGCTAGTTAGGCCTTGCTCTGCTCCTCCTAGGAAAACACAACTGATTATTTTTGCTAATTAGTAATACATCAATGGACTGAATCACATCTGTAATTAGTAGCAAGATTTTGAGTAGGTGTCAGGGGTTCTTTTTTGGAGTCTGATTTGCATTGTTAACCTACTATACACGCATACATACGTGTATCTACAGATTTAATGCACAAAAGAAAGAGCTGCTTGGTTTCCAAAGCAATCAGTTGAAGGTGCTTTGTAGTCTGCCATCGCTGTTCCTCCTGCTTGGGGCTGAATTTGCTGCTTCTGGACAGCTGGAGTTTGTCACCAGAAAGTAAGTGGAGCTGGGAAACCAGAAAATAAACCCATGCTTTGTTCCTGTCATCCAGTAAGCCTGGTAATTTACTCCACAGAAGTGTTGGTGAAAATAGCCCTTCTTAGGTTTGCTCAGTTAGTTTCTGAGACAAACAGAGGAAAAAAAAAAATGCTGAAGGGAGGGAATGATTTTGAGGGAAGGCTTGCAGCAGGGCAGGCCTGGAAGATGGAAGAGCTGGGCTGGGATGTGGCTCATGTTCCCCTGCTGTGTCCAAATTGAACTACTGAATAGGTGCAAATGTAGATGGCAGGGTAAAAATGGAAACTATTCAAAGCAAAAAGCAATTAACTTGTATACAGATAGCTTTCTGGCATTCACAGCTGCATAGATTTTTGGTTGTGTACTGTAGATGCGCTGTGGAAGGCTAAAGCCTCTGTATGTCCATCTCCAGCTGTTCATGCACATAAAATAGATAAGCAAATGAAGCCAAGTGAGCATTGTGTATAGCATCAGACTTGTGTGCAGAGATAGGCATCTCAAGTACTAGTGCAACATCCTGTCCTGTCAAATGGCCCTTGTATCAGCCTTTTGTGAGAAGAAATTGCATATTTTACACCAAAGGAGTCACTCCAGTTGCATAAAAATGAAAGATGGCAACCTGCTGAGTGTATGTCATATCTCTAGGATAAAGCCTAGGGCTGAGACTGCTGAGCTGAAGTGGAGGATTGCTGAAAGCGTGAAACGTGAGTTCCTCACACAACTTTGGTGTATCCTGGTGACTGTGTCTTTGGAAAATCTAAGATTTAAGCTGTTCCACATCGAATAAATTATAGTGTTCATGTCCTACTACAAACAATTAACTTAAAAACTTGTTAAGCCATGCTTTAAAAATAATAATAATTCTAAAAAAGGCATTTTGAGTTAATGTGAAATCAACGTTGATTTGCAGAATGGAATGGAATGGAATGGAATGGAATGGAATGGAATGGAATGGAATGGAGTGGAGTGGAGTGGAGTGGAATAGAATAGAATAGAATAGAATAGAATAGAATAGAATAGAATAGAATAGAATAGAATAGAATAGAATAGAATAGAATAGAATTAAACAAGTTGGAAAATAACTTTGAGGTCATCGAGTCCAACCTATCACCCAACACCATCTAATCAACTAAGCCATGGCAACAAGCACCTCATCCAGTCTCTTCCTAAATACATCGAGTGATGCTGACTCCACCACCCTCCTGGGCAGCACATTCCAATGGCAAATCACTCTTTCTGGGAAGAACTTCTTCCTAACATCTAGCCTAAACCTCCCCTGGTGCAGCTTGAGACTGTGTCCTCTTGTTCTGGTGGTGGTTGCCTGGGAGAAGAGACCAACCCCCATCTGGCTACAACCTCCCTTCAGGTAGTTGTAGACACCAAGAAGGTCTCCTCTGAGCCTCCTCTTCTCCAGGCTAAGCAACCCCAGCTCCCTCAGCCTCTCCTCACAGGGCTGTGCTCCAAACCCCTCCCCAGCTTTGCTGCCCTTCTCTGGACACCTTCCAGCAACTCAACATCTTTCCTAAACTGAGGGGCCCACAACTGGACACAGGACTCAAGGTGTGGCCTAACCAGTGCTGAGGACAGGGGCACAATGACTTCCCTGCTCCTGCTGGCCACACTGTTCCTGATACAGGCCAGGATGCCATTGGCCTTCTTGGCCACCTGGGCATACTGCTGGCTCATGTTCAGCCTACTGTCTACCAGTACCCCCAGGTCCCTTTCTGCCTGGCTGCCTCCAGGCACTCTGACCCCAACCTGTAGCACTGCATGGGGTTGCTGTGGCCAATGTGTAGACCTTGGCACTTGGATGTGTTCAATCAGACATTCCCACACCACGGAAAACAAGAGGGCTGCCTGCCTGAAAGGAGAGTCTTACAAAGACATCATGAATTAGCAGGAAACCAGCTTGGAAAGATAAGATATTAACCAATTTCTGTGGGGAATAAGAACACTGGAGATTATTTACTTTGCTTTAATTACTTTGGCACACTGCTAGATTAGTTTTTGTACGCTGCTAGATTTCCATCCCATCGTTTTGCAAATGCAAAGAAGCAAGTTCATGTTCTGAATATTTAAAGTTCACACAGCCATATTATCTTGTCCTGTGCTGGAGCTCCTGCCACTCCATTCACAAACAAATGAGAGGGTTACAGTTTCAATTCCACAATTGTTGTTATTATTCTTATTGTTACAGTGATGAAAGCAACAGCTTTAATTTCTAGAGACATGGGCTTTGACAAGAAGCACACTGATAACATGTACAATATCACAACAAATGTAATCATCAGGTTGCACTGATGATTTCATTCTAGGTCACAGCTAGGCCATCCTCCACTTCCATGGAACACTTTGATGGAAAATTGAAGTGAAGCCAATTTCCAGAGGGTTTTCATCTGAAAAAATAAACCCCAGTGTAATCACAGAATCACCAAGGTTGGAAGAGACCTCAAATATCATCAAGTCCAACCTGTCACCACAGACCTCATGACTAAACCATGGCACCAAATGCCAGGTCCAATTGCCTCTTGAACACCTCCAGGAATGGAGACTCCACCACCTCCCTGGGCAGCACATTCTAATGGTCAATCACTCTTTTTATCAAGAACTTCTTCCAAACATCCAGCCTAAACCTCCCCTGGCATAGCTTGAGACTATGTCCTCTTGTTCTAGTGCTGGTTGCCTGGGAGAAGAAACCAACCCCCACCTCCCCACCTGAGCCTCTTCTTCTCTAGGCTAAGCAACCCCAGCTCCCTCAGCCTCTCCCCACAGGTGTTGTGCTCCAAACCCCTCACCAGCTTGGTTGCCCTTCTCTGGACATGTTCCAGCAGCTAACATTCCTCAAAATGTGAGGCTTTCAGCATTAAGTGATAGATACATGAAACAAAACTACAAATTTACTGTGCTACAGCAAGCAAAGTGGGAAAGAATGAGGTCACTAACATGGTCAACTACACTGTTATTAATGTATTCCTACATATTTGAGAACCTGGATGTTGAAAATAATAGTTGCAGTTACAATCATAGTTACAGTTAATATGGAATGGAATGGAATGGAATGGAATGGAATGGAATGGAATGGAATGGGATAGAATAGAATAGAATAGAATAGAATAGAATAGAATAGAATAGAATAGAATAGAATAGAATAGAATAGAATAGAATAGAATAGACCAGGTTGGAAGATACCTTCGAGATCATCACATCCAACCCACCATCCAACACCATCTAATCAACTAAACCATGCAACCAAGCACCCTATCAAGTCTCATCCTAAACACCTCCAGTAATGGTGACTCCACCACCTCCCTGGGCAGCACATTCCAATGGCAAATCACTCTCTCTATGAGGAATTTCTTCCTAACCTCCAGTCTCAACCTCTCCTGGCACAGCTTGACACTGTGTCCTCTTGTTCTGCTGCTGGTTGCCTGGGAGAAGAGACCAACCGCCGCCTGGCTACAACCTCCCTTCAGGTAGTTCTACACAGCTATAAGGTCTTTCCTTATCTTGTTATAATATCTTGTTATGTATTACTAAAAAGCCAACATTTGCTGCACATATGCAAATATTTGTTTAACCTGATAGGTAGGGAACAGGTAGCTTACCAGAGGTGTATTCAAATTTTGATGTAAAATGATCCAAAATCTTCACACTGAAAGGATTCACATTTGGGTACCGTGACAGGGGATAGCTTCCAGCAATGTTTGATGACTCTGGAGAGAATTAGAAATAATTTAAATGTTAAAAAAAAAAGAAAGAATAAAATTAAAATTAAGCTGGAGAACAAACAGCATCCACTATACATAAAGTTCCTTCCCAGTAGGAAAATAAAATTGTATGTAAAGGTACAGGTCTTCCTGAAGAAATCATCAGGCCAGATACCAAGATACTTCCCTGCTAAAACACTGGATAATTCAGTTACCAGCTGGGCATCTCTGAAATAGCTGTCACCTATGAAGAGGACCAAACTTCCTATTAGGAACCTGTCCAGTTCTGGGCTACTCAATTTAAGAAGGACATTGAGACACTTGAACGTGTGCAGAGAAGAGCAACGAGGCTGGGGAGAGGTCTGGAGCACAGCCCTGTGAGGAGGGGCTGAGGGAGCTGGGGTTGTTTAGCCTGGAGAAGAGGAGGCCATGGTTTATTAGTCATGAGGTGTTGGGTGATAGGTTGGACTTACTGATCTCTGAGGTATTTTCCAACCTTATTGATTCTATGATTCTATGATGTGGAGGTGCTGGAACGTGTCCAATCAGATCCTGGACTGCATCAGGAGAAGTGTGGCCAGCAGGGCAAGGGAGGTAATTCTCCCCCTCTGCTCAGCTCTGGGGAGACCCCACCTGGAGTACTGCCTCCAGTTCTGGAGCCCCTATTCCAAGAGGGATCTGGAGGTGCTGGAAGGTGTCCAGAGAAGGGCCACGAGGATGAGCAGAGGGATGGAGCACCTCTCCTGTGAGGACAGACTGAAGGAGTTGGGGCTGTTCAGTCTGGAGAAGAGAAGGCTCCCAGGTGACCTCATTGTGGCCTTCCAGTATCTGAAGGGGGCCTACAGGAAGGCTGGGGAAGGACTTCTCAGGATCTCAGGGAGTGATAGGACTAGGGGGAATGGAATGAAGCTGGAGGTAGGGAGATTCAGGCTAGATGTGACGAGGAAGTTCTTCCCCATGAGAGTGGTGAAGCCCTGGAATGGGTTGTCCAGGGAGGTGGTTGAGGCCCCATCCCTGGAGGTGTTTAAGCCCAGGCTGGATGAGGCTCTGGCCAGCCTGATCTAGTGTGGGGTGTCCCTGCCCATGGCAGCGGGGTTGGAACTAGATGATCTGTGTGGTCCCTTCCAACCCTGAATGATACTATGGAACTATGATTATCCTATGGTCCCATGACCAGAAAGAAAAGGTCTCTCTCTGTTGCTGGCCATCTGCTAAGATCAAGCCACTGTTAGTTTCTCTGTTAATTCCTGGCTTCTTCATATTTGAGTAACAAACTGTGCCAAAACCAAGGTCTTGCAACAGGTTCGAGGACAGCATATTCTCTGTCATGCCAATGTTTTGCAAGGCCTTACAGAAGACAGACTAAAGGTTCTGGACATCTGCACCTTCATCATTTAGAAAACAATGGGATTTATGTTTAAGGAGAAACTTAAAGTACTTATTTAACTTAAATTTGCAAACCCAAGTGTCAAAGAGAGTTTGGTAAGCAGACTTTCTAGATTCTTTGAATATGAACCTTAGCTCTCAGCCTCTTCAGCTTGTTCTTCCTAGAAAGAGTGATTGGCCATTGGAATGTGCTGCCCAGGGAGGTGGTGGAGCCACCATCACTGGAGGTGTTTAGGAAGAGACTGGATGGGGTGCTTGGTGCCATGGTTTAGTTCATTAGATGGTGTTGGGTGATACGTTGGACTCAATGATCTCGAAGGTCTTTTCCAACCTGGTTAATTCTCTTCTCTTTTCTCTTCTCTCCTCTCCTCTCCTCTCCTCTCCTCTCCTCTCCTCTCCTCTCCTCTCCTCTCCTCTCCTCTCCTCTCCTCTCCTCTCCTCTCCTCTCCTCTCCTCTCCTCTCCTCTCCTCTCCTCTCCTCTCCTCTCCTCTCCTCTCCGAACCTCTCCTCTCCTCTCCTCTCCGAACCTCTCCTCTCCTCTCCGAACCTCTCCTCTCCTCTCCTCTCTGAACCTCTCCTCTCCTCTCCTCTCCTCTCCTCTCCTCTCCTCTCCTCTCCTCTCCTCTCCTCTCCTCTCCTCTCCTCTCCTCTCCTCTCCTCTCCTCTCCTCTCCTCTCCTCTCTGAACCTCTCCTCTCCTCTCCTCTCCTCTCCTCTCCTCTCCTCTCCTCTCCTCTCTGAACCTCTCCTCTCCTCTCTGAACCTCTCCTCTCCTCTCTGAACCTCTCCTCTCCTCTCCTCTCCTCTCCTCTCTGAACCTCTCCTCTCCTCTCTGAACCTCTCCTCTCCTCTCCTCTCCTCTCTGAACCTCTCTGAACCTCTCCTCTCTGAACCTCTCCTCTCCTCTCCTCTCCTCTCTGAACCTCTCCTCTCCTCTCTGAACCTCTCCTCTCCTCTCCTCTCCTCTCTGAACCTCTCCTCTCCTCTCTGAACCTCTCCTCTCCTCTCTGAACCTCTCCTCTCCTCTCCTCTCTGAACCTCTCCTCTCCTCTCCTCTCTGAACCTCTCCTCTCCTCTCTGAACCTCTCCTCTCCTCTCCTCTCCGAACCTCTCCTCTCCGAACCTCTCCTCTCCAAATCTCTCCGAACCTCTCCTCTCCTCTCCTCTCTTTTCTCTTCTCGCAAAGCTATATGATGCCCTAGCAGAATGGTCTCCTACCCACCACCAGATTTGGTAGTGGAGGCAGAATTCATCCTTTCTGTTGACAACAAATGATCCAGAGTTGGAAAAGAGTTACCAAGGTGAGCACAGCAATTTCTCATTACGAATCCCAACAGTAGCACTGACTGATTAGATCTCAGAGGAATCTAGAGTGTTGTGTCCTCCAAGCTGAACAGAAGAAATTATCAACAGGTGATGCTTTACTTTTGCTGAGAGAAAACTCCTGTTCTCCATCATGGTATAATCATAGACTGGTTTGGGTTAGAAGGGACCTTTAAAGGTCATCTAGTCACTGGCATTGAGCAAGGATATCTTCAATTGGATCAGGTTATCTCAGGTATCTTGGGTTATGGATGGCCTTAACCCTTTTCTACTTAAAATCATCCAAATGCATCACCGAAATGAGCCTCCAGCCCCTTCTATAAGGTCCCACAGGCCAGCAACGTGATGGAACCTGCTGAAGAACAGGGCTATTTTCCCTACCTCTTGTGCCATGCTGTTGTAGATACACAGGCAGGCAGTTAGAACACATTACTGTAGATTTTCATTTTATCACAGAATCACAGAAACATTCAGGTTGGAAAAGACCCTCAGGATCACCAAGTCCAACCACAAGCACCACATCCAAACAACCTTTAAACACATGCAGGGTTGGTGACTCAACCAGCACCCTGGGCAGCACATTCCAATGCCTGACCACTCTTTCCATGAAAAAATGTTTCCTACTGCCCAATCTAAACCTACCCAGTCACAGCTTGAGGCCATTCCCTCTTGTTCTTTCACTAATTACCTGGAGAAGAGAGCAGCACCAGCCTCTCCACAATGTCCTTTCAGATAGTTGTAGAGGCCAATGAGGTCTCCCCTCAGCCTCCTCTTTTCCAAACTGAACAGCCCCAGCTCCTTCAGTTGCTCTTCATAAGATTTATTCTCCAGACCCTTCCCCAGCTTCACTGCCCTCCCCTGCACTCACTCCAGCACTTCCACATCTCTCTTGTACTGAGGTGCTTAGGAAGAGACTGGATGGGGTGCTTGGTGCCATGGTTTAGTTGATTAGATGGTGCTGGGTGATAGGTTGGACTTGATGATCTCAAAGGTCTTTTCCAACCTGGTTAATTCTATCCTATCCTATCCTATCCTATCCTATCCTATCCTATCCTATCCTATCCTATCCTATCCTATCCTATCCTATCCTAACCTATCCTATCCTATCCTATTCCATTCCATTCCATTCTATTCTATTCTATCATATTATACTTTTGCCTGAAAAACAAATCAAGTTCCAGAAATAATGACACACAAGATGAGGCTGAGAAGCTAATTTTTATACCAGCCCTAAGAAGAGATTGCTAAGGAGATATTTTACTGCTCTATGTAGATACCTAACAGGGAAGACAAAGGCAAATTCTTCCCAGAGATACACCCAAAAATAACTCAAGAGGCAACAAACGTAATTTTCCATAAGAAACATTTCCACTGAATATAAGTGGGGGGAAAACTGCCATGAGAGTGGTCATGCAGTGGAATATGTATCCACAGCAGGTGGCATGCCCATCCATAGAGTAGAGTAGAGTAGAGTAGAGTAGAGTAGAGTAGGATAGGATAGGATAGGATAGGATAGGATAGGATAGAATAGAATAGAATAGAATAGAATAGAATAGAATAGAATAGAATAGAATAGAATAGAATAGAATAGAATAGAATAGAATATTATTAACTGGGTTGGAAAAGACCTTTGAGATCATCAAGTCAAACCTATCATCCAACACCATATAATCAGCTAAACCATGGTAACAAGTACCCCATCCAGTCTCTTCTTAAACACCTCCAGTGATGGTGACTCCACCACCTCCCTGGGCAGCACATTCCAATGGCAAATCACCCTTTCTGTGAAGGACGTCTTCCTAACATCCAGCCTAAACCTCCCCTGGTGCAGCTTGAGACTGTGTCCTCTTGTTCTGGTGCTGGTTGCCTGGGAGAAGAGACCAACCCCCACCTGGCTACAACCTCCCTTCAGGGAGGTGGAGACAGCAAGAAGGTCTCCCCTGAGCCTCCTCTTCTCCAGGCTAAGCAACCCCAGCTCCCTCAGTCTCTCCTCACAGGGCTGTGCTCCAAATCCCTCCCCAGCTTTGTTGCCCTTCTCTGGACATCTTCCAGCAGCTCAATATCTTTCCTAAACCGAGGAAACTGGACACAGGACTCAAGGTGTGGCCTAACCAGTGCAGTGTACAGGGGCAGAATGACTTCCCTGCTCCTGCTGGCCACACTGTTCCTGGAGATGCTCAAAATTCAACTGCACAATGCTGTGACCAGCGTGATCCAGCTGGTCCTACTTTGCACAGAGGATAGACCAGATGGCCTTCAGAGATCCATTCCAGCCTGAAATAGTTCTGATTCTATGACTGTGTGAGCAGAATAAAGAGACATGTAGGGGAAAGGCTGTTCAAAAATCCTCATCTTTTTGATATTTTATGACTGAAAAACAACTTAGTGTAAAAATACAGCCTTTACTGCTGCTAATATCCTTCCTTCTGCATCTAATATAATAGAAGTGCACCTCTACTGCATAAATCATGACAGAACACTGGGTATTTAAATAACATAGTGAACAGCAGAGATCATGCAGAAAAGGCATTCTTCAGGCTGTTACTAATAGGAATCAAAATCACAGTGTGCATCCTCCCACTGATTCAGTTTGATTAGACCTATCATATGAATATGCAGGCTCTCTGAGCCATCAAAACAGAAAGGCCACCACTTTGCACCTCTCTTTCTAGCACTGGTGAACTAAGCAGTTCAAAGAGAAACATGGCACAGTTTCACAACTCAAGACTCCCAAACAATGGCCAGCACCCAGGAATGGGACATAGCCTTTGGAGCTAAAAGCTGGTTTGTTATAGATAGAAAGAATAGAATAGCATAGAATAGCATAGAATAGACTAGATTTGACTAGACTAGACTAGACTAGACTAGACTAGACTAGACTAGAATAGACTAGACTAGAATAGAATAGAATTAACCAGGTTGGAAAAGACTTTTGAAATCATCGAGCCCAACCTATCACCCAACACCATCTAATCAACTAAACCATGGCACCAAGCACCTCATCCAGTCTCTTCCTAAACACCTCCAGGGGATGGTGACTCCACCACCTCCCTGGGCAGCACATTCCAATGGCCAGTCCTTCTCTCTGGGAAGAACTTTTTCCTAACATCCAGCCTAAACCTCCCCTGGTGCAGCTTGAGACTGTGTCCTCTTGTTCTGGGTCCGGTTCCCTGGGAGTAGAGACCAACCCGCACCTGGCTTCAACCTCTCTTCAGGTAGCTGTAGAGAGCAAGAAGGTCTCCCCTGAACCTCCTCTTCTCCAGACTAAGCAATCCCAGCTCCCTCAGCCTCTCCTCACAGGACTGTGCTCCAAACCCCTCCCCAGCTTTGTTGCCCTTCTCTGGACACCTTGCTGCAACTCAACATCTTTCCCAAACTGAGGAGCCCAGAACTGGACACAGGACTCAAGGTGTGGCCTTAACTAGTGTGGTGTACAGGGGGAGAATGACCTCCCTGCTCCTGCTGGCCACACTGCTCCTGATGAGCCTAAGAGCAGAAGTTCATATATATGAGAGGAGATGACAACCATGTAAAGTGTTTTCATTGCCAGGTTCAGAAGAGACCATGAATTGTGTATTTTCCCATAGTATAGAATTTCACTTTTGCTTTATCCAGCTTTCAAGAAACATCCTCTACCAAAAGTAACTTGGCCCTATAAAAAGGGCTTGAATACTGCCAAGGCTGGCAGGAGTCCCACCTCCCCATCATGGAGGTCCATGCTCAAAGTTCTGCTCCTCTCTTTAGATGGTAACATCACAGAACTAACTCCAGCTGTTCTAAATGTCAGCGCTGTTAACTGTTGAATTGCTGTTCACAGTAGATATTGTGGTGTTTCCCATATGCCTGCTGGCAAGCTAAAAGTCACAGCTGCCAAAACCACAAGGTTCAAACCCTCCCAGTGCAGCAGAATTTCTTTAGCACAACACCTGCTTCTCCTGAGATCAAGCAAAAGTTTGGCACAGTGTCCTCAGCAGAACAACGTAAAATCAATTTATTCAAGTGGGGGGAAAAAAAATCACAGTGTCACAGTATCACCAAGGTTGGAAGAGACCTCAAAGATCATCGAGTCCAACCTGTCACCACAGACCTCATGACTAGACCATGGCACCAAGTGCCACATTCAATCCTCTCTTGAACACCTCCAGGGACGGTGACCCCACCACCTCCCTGGGCAGCACATTCCAATGACGAACGACTCTCTCCATGAAGAAGAGATCCCTCAAGGATCAAGTCCCCTGGCTGCAACACTACACCTGACATTTATGAGACCCCAGTATCTTAACATTCCTAAAAGAGACACAGTTCTCAGTCTGCCACATCAAAGTGTGACTGATTTCTAAACCCTTGATGAGGAAACCGGTTTGAGCTCAAGGAGCCTGGGTTAGGAGTTGCATGGCTCTTATTTCTGCTGCCACAGGGGCTGAAATTCCCTTTGCTGAAATGGAACTGAAAGATCAAAGAAGTTCCACAGTGAAATCTGAAGGATGGAGTTCCACCACGATTCAATAGACGAAGTGGCTGGGAAAGCCTCATCTCCAACACAAACAGGCTCCAGCTTAAGGAGCACTAAGAGGCAGAAACACAGTGGATGATGCCAACTTACTGTTAGAGCAACCACTCTCATGGTCACCACTTCAGCAACAGGGAAAGAAAAGACTATAAATGAAAAGACTTTTAACTCTTCCTACTCCTGATGAGACTTTTCCTTTTCTATTTTAGACATTGAGAGGCTGAGGAACTTGGTTTCCTTGACAGTGCAGTGTAAGCAAATTGGTAGGAGTGGAGCTTATTTCATGACAGAGAGGAAAGCATCATTACACATTGATTTATTCTGGGGATGGAGTGGCTGGAGAGGGGCCAGGCAGAAAGGGACCTGGGGGTACTGGTTGATGGTAGGCTGAACACGAGCCGGAAGTGTGCCCAGGTGGCCAAGAAGGCCAATGGCATCCTGGCCTGCATCAGGAATAGTGTGGCCAGCAGGAGCAAGGAGGTCACTATGCCCCTGGACTCAGCACTGGTTAGGCCACACCTTGCGTCCTGTGTCCAGTTCTGGGCTACTCAGTTTAGGAAAGATGTTGAGTTGTTGGAAGGTGTCCAGAGAAGGGCAACAAAGCTGGGGAGGGGTTTGGAGCAGAGCCCTGTGAGGAGAGGCTGAGGGAGCTGGGGTTACTTAGCCTGGAGAAGAGGAGGCTCAGGGGAGACCTCATTGCTGTCTACAACTACCTGAAGGGAGATTGTACCCAGGTGGGGGTTGGTCTCTTCTCCCAGGCAACGAGCACCAGAACAAGAGGACACAGTCTCAAGCTGTGCCAAGGGAAGTTTAGGCTTGAGGTGAGGAGAAAGTTCTTTACAGAGGGAGTTGTTAGCCATTGGAATGTGCTGCCCAGGGAGGTGGTGGAGTCACCATCACTGGAGGTGTTTCGGAAGTGACTGGATGGGGTGCTTGGTGCCATGGTTTAGTTGATTAGATGGTGTTGGGTGATAGGTTGGACTCTATAACCTCAACGGTCTTTTCCAATCTGGTTAATTCTATTCTATTCTATTCTATTCTATTCTATTCTATTCTATTCTATTCTATTCTATTCTATTCTATTCTATTCTATTCTATTCACTAAAGTGATTTAAAGTCAGGATTGGTGTAGGGCTGAGGGAAATAACAAAGTCCTGTGAGGATGTATGAAGAGCAATGATAGTGAGAAGAGTCTGAAAGCTGATTGAAGTATACTGATAAACTTAGCAGGAATTGAGTCTATTAAGTTCTATGTACCCACAGTGTTGGAAAAAAACTGGAGAAGCCAGGTACCTAAAGAGAATCTATTCTTTAATTGGGTTAACAGATACTTGGATGACCCCAAAAATGCAAATAGAAGGAGGTACTCCTCTTTCAAAAGGATTGGCAGTGGGAGAGGAGGACTGCATTGTGCATCAAGAACACACACAACTGATCTATTTGTAGGCCATAAGGGAATTCAGATACTGGAGAAACTTCCATGTAATGATTACAAAGTTAAAGATGAAAAAAACAGGAGCATTCTCATAGTGAGGACCTATTGCAAACCACCCAGTCAGGGACATTAGGAGGAAAAGAGTTTTCAAAACAACTGGCAGAAACATCCAGAGTACAGGACTACCCCAAACCTGGAAGTAGTTGAGAAAAAGATACATTTGGACATTGAGTCCATCATAAGTGAATTTGCAGATGACACCAAGCTGGGGGCAGGTGTTGATCTGTTAGAGGGTAGAGAGGCTTTGCAGAGAGACCTCAACAGGCTGGACAGATGGGCAGAGTCCAAGGGCAAGAGATTTAACACATCTAAGTGCCAGGTTCTACACATTGGCCACAACAGCACCAAGTAGTGCTACAGGCTGGGGTTGGAGTGGCTGGAGAGCAGCCAGGCAGAAAGGGACATGGGTGTACTGATTGACAGTAGACCTGAACATGAGCCATCAGTGTGCCCAGGTGGCCAAGAAGGCCAATGGCATCCTGGCCTGTATCAGGAATAGTGTGGCCAGCAGAAGCAGGGAGGTCACTCTGCCCCTGTACACTGCACTGGTTAGGCCACACCTTGAGTCCTGTGTCCAGTACTGGGCCCCTCAGTTTAGGAAAGATGTTGAGTTGCTGGAACCTGTCCAGAGAAGGGCAACAAAGCTGGGGAAGGGTTTGGAGTACATCCCTGTGGGGAGAGGCTGAAAGAGCTGGGGTTGCTTAGACTGGAGAAGAGGAGGCTCAGGGGAGACCTTCTTGCTGTCTCCAACTCCCTGAAGGGAGGTTGTAGCCAGGTGGGGGTTGGTCTCTTCTCCCAGGCAACCAGCACCAGAACAAGAGGACACAGTCTCAAGCTGCACCAAGGGAAGTTTAGGCTTGAGGTGAGGAGAAAGTTCTTCACAGAGAGAGTGGTTAGCCATTGGAATGTGCTGCCCAGGGAGGTGGTGGAGTTGCCATCACTGGAGGTGTTTAGGAAGAGACTGGATGGGGCACTTGGTGCCATGGTTTAGTTGATTAGATGGTGTTGGATGATAGGTTGGACTTGATGTTCTCTGAGGTCTTTTCCAACCTGGTTAATTCTATTCTATTCTAAAAATTCAGAATAAACCTAAATCAGCTTTTGATATAGAAGGCAAAGATGGCAGCTAGTAAAGGAAGGAGGAAAACAGGATGGCTCTTCTAATGTCATTATAAAGCAACAGAGTTCGTAAAGCTGTGCATGCAAAACCACAAAATAGCAAAGCATTTTTATCACCAGGTTTAAATAAATTATTAAAGTATTAACAGGGTGCTGTCTAGTTGAAGAAAACCTCAGAAAACAGTTGCTGCAATCACAAAGGAGCAGCATATTGTGTAGGACTCCACAGGGTTGTGTTCTCAGGTCCAATGCCATTCAATATTTATGTCAATGGCTTCAACAACGGAATAGCAGGCATGCTTATGAAAATCACAGATGATACTGAGCCCTACAACACTGCAAACAGCTTTGAAGACAGGGCCTGAATTCAGAATTATATGGGAAAATTGGAAAGCTGGAATGGGATTCAGGTCCGGATTGTCAACATATTATTTTTACAGTGAATAGAATAGAATAGAATAGAATAGAATAGAATAGAATAGAATAGAACAGAACAGAATAGAATAGAATGGAATGCAATGGAATGCAATGCAATGCAATGCAATGCAATGCAATGCAATGCAATACATTGGGTTGGAAGAGACCTTCGCGCTCATCAAGTCCAACCTCTCATCCAACACCATCTAATCAACTAAACCATGGCAACAAGTGCCCCAACCAGTCTCTTCCTAAACACTTCCAGTGATGGTGACTCCACCACCTCCCTGGGCAGCACATTCCAATGGCAAATCACTCTTTCTGGGAAGAACTTCTTCCTAACAACCAACCTAAGCCTCCCCTAGTGCAGCTTGAGGCTGTGTCCTCTTGTTGTGGTGCTCGTTGCCTGGGAGAAGAGACCCACCCCCACCTGGCTACAACCTCCCTTCAGGTAGTTGTAGAGAGAAAGAAGGTCTCCTCAGCCTCTCCTCACAGGACTTTTGCTCCGAACCCCTCCCCAGCCTTGTTGCCCTTCTCTGGACACGTTCCAGCAATTCAACATCTTTCCTAAACTCAGGGGCCTAGAACTGGACACAGGACTCAAGGTGTAGCCTAACCAGTGCTGAGTACAGGGGGAGGATGAGCTCCCTGCTCCTGCTGGCCACACTGTTTCTGACACAGGCCAGAATGCCATTGACCTTCTTAGCCACCTGGGCACACTGCTGGATCATGTTCAGCCTACTATCAACCAGTACCCCTAAGTCCATGTCATTGGTATTTGGGCACTCTGACAAGCCTCATCAGCTGGCCCTCAGTGAGACATGTCCAATTGGCCAGGCTCCATTGTGTAGACTGGGAACTGAGTGACCAATCTACCATACAGTGTGCATTTAGGTGCATGCATTCACATGTTTATAGCCTGAAGCTGGATTCTATCTGCAGTCTAAGGGCAGCATAGGGGTCAAGATGCAAGATACTTGATAATTACCTGTATAATGAACTCTATAAATAATGAACTGTATAAATAATGAACTGTATAAATCACAGAATCCCAGAATCAGTCAGCTTGGAAAAGACCCTCAGGATCAGCAAGTCCAACCATTAACCCTGCCCAACAAAGTTCACCCCCTAAACCATATCCCTGAGCACCACATCCAAACAACCTTTAAACACGGAAATGCAGGAGGAGAAATCACTTTTTCAGTTTCATTTCTGTAGCAGAGGATTTTAACTAAAGAATATCTCTCTCCCTGTTGCATAAAACAGCCTAGCAGAATTACGGTGTTGTAGGCAGTGAGACATGTGAAGAGATCCTCTCTAAACAGCTTTCTTATGTTCACCACATTCCAAGAAAGATGCAGAACAACTGCAGAGACAGATTTCTGCAAAACATAACCTCTGAGGAAACAGGGACAAAGTGAGGGCTATTTAATGTATGAATAAGGGCATCAAGAAAAGAACTCTTCAAGTTCCTGTATACCGAACTGGCTGCTGAAAACAGGAGGCACCCATGAATGGAATGGAATGGAATGGAATGGAATGGAATGGAATGGAATGGAATAGAGAACTGAATTGAGTTGAATTGAATTGAATTGAATGAATTGAATTGAATTGAATTGAATTGAATTGAATTGAATTGAATTGAATTGAATTGAATTGAATTGAATTGAATTGAATTGAATTGAATTGACCAGGTTGGAAGAGATCTTTGAGATCATCAAGTCCAACCTATCACCCAACACTATCTAATCAGCTAAACCATGGCACCAAGTACCCCATCCAGTCTCCTTCTATACACCTCCAGTGATGGTGATTCCACCACCTCCCTGGGCAGCCCACTCCAATGGCCAAAAGAAAGATGAAAGATAGGGTGGTGAATAATGTGTCTAAAGTGCAGCAAGGAAGACTCCTACTTTCTAACAGTGAAAAGAGTGCAACACTGGAACAGAAGGGTTTTAAGAACAACCTAGAGATCTGGCTGATCATAACTGATACTGACTTGAGATACCAGGAAAGCCTAGGAGACCTCTGAATGCCTTTATCTTGAGTGCTCTCAAGGGTTAGGAAAATTCAGAGTTACTCATCCCTGGGTTAGATGCACAGGTTGGACTTGATGATTCTCGAGGTCTCTTCCAACCTTAGTGATACTGTGATACTGTAATCATGTGTGCCAATGATGTTCAGTAATCCCCAAGGCCAATTCACAGAAGAACATCAGAAAAGACTTATGTATTTTCTCCAGCAATTCACTTGTGGCAGACACAGAGTGATCAACACATACCCACAGTGTGTCCTCTTAGAGTCCCAACAGAACTGCAGAACCTTAGTAACAGCAAAGGAGATGGGAGGTACTCCACTGGGATTTCTTAAACTTTTTTTGCATAGGTAGAGAAGAAATTACTGAAGTATTGATTAAATTATATCCCTGTGGCAGGTTCTTTTGTGCTGCTCAAGAGGAACTCTGAAGTGAATGTGAACAAAACAACTTGTTGGAACAGTTCCTTCAGTAAAGCTACTGTCATTGAATAATTAGCTGCCCTTATTTTAGAATGGAATGGAATGGAATGGAATGGAATGGAATGGAATGGAATGGAATGGAATGGAATGGAATGGAATGGAATGGAATGGAATAGAATTAACCAAGTTGGAAAAAAACTTTGAGATTGAGTCCAACCTACCAACCAACACCATCTAATCAACTAAACCATGGCACCAAGTGCCTCGTCCAGTCTC
This sequence comes from Melanerpes formicivorus, assembly GCF_026170545.1. Lineage (NCBI taxonomy): Eukaryota > Metazoa > Chordata > Aves > Piciformes > Picidae > Melanerpes > Melanerpes formicivorus. The sequence goes on from NW_027142453.1 coordinate 2,134,771, forward strand.
TTACTAAACACCTCCATGGATGGTGACTCCACCACCTCCCTGGGCAGCACATTCCTATGGCCAATCTCTTGTTCTGGGAAGAACTTCTTAACATCCAGCTTAAACCTCCCCTGGTGAAACTTGAGACTGTGTCCTCTTGTTCTGGTCTTCTTGGCCACCTGGGCACACTGCTGGCTCATGTTCAGCCTACCATCAGCCAGTACCCCCAGGTCCCTTTCTGCCTGGCTGTTCTATAGCCACTCTGACCCCAGCAAACCTTGTTGTTATTTCACTGGCTATGCTTACCTCTCAGATATCTGTTAAGAGGGGGATGCACAAGAATGCTGGAGTATCAAATCTAACCCAAACGTGCACCAATGTACATTACACTTCACTTTACTATGATTTTCATAGGTCATTATCTTGCTTTATTGCAGCCAGATGAGGCCATGTGAGATGAGTGAGAAAATCAAGAGATCTTATTGCTGTCTACAACTACCTGAAGGGAGGTTGTAGCCAGGTGGGAGTTTTTCTCTTCTCCCAGGTAACCAGAACCAGAACAAGAGGACACAGTTTCAAGCTGCACGAGGGGAAGTTTAAGTTTGAGGTGAGAAAGTTCTTCACAGAGAGAGTTGTTAGCCATTGGAATGTGCTGCCCAGGGAGGTGGTGGAGTCACCATCCCTAGAGGTGTTCAAAAAAGGATTGGACGTGGCACTTGAAGCCATGGTTTAGTTGGTCCTGAGTGTTGGTTGATAGGTTGGACTTGATGATCTTTGAGGTCTTTTCCAACCTTATTGATTCTATGATTCTGTAACTGCATGAAATCACCACAGACTTTGCACAATATCCACACCTTGAGTGTTTCCATGAATACACACTTACAAAAGAAAAAAGATTGGGAAATTATCCTTTGTGTGAGTGTGTGGTATCCACTAGAGGTACTTTAAATTTTACTGCAGGTGTCTACACTGTTCTTGCACAGGTAATAAAAAATTCAGAAAGTAATCCAGGTGGATAGGATATATTACTGTATTTGCCAAATACCTGCCCTAAAGAACAAACTCATCTATTGAATAGTAGAGAATGCAAATGTCACCATAAAAATTTTACCTATTCCTACAGCCAAGGGCAAGGCTGCAAGAGGAAATAAGAGCTTTAATAATGTTTTTTAAAGATGCAGTATTTCACAGACTGCTTTGGAGAAAACCATCGTAACAAATCTCATTTGGTCTTCATAAACCCTCTTGGATCCTCTTTCAAGAATATTTTTGTAGGGAAAAAATGGTTAGACTACTCTAGACTAAAGTAGACCAGACTACTCTAGACTAGAGTAGACCAGACTACACTAGACTAGACTATACTGGACTAGACTAGAATAGACAAGACCAGACCAGGTTGGAAGAGACCTTTGAGATCATCATGTCCAATTTATCACCCAACACCATCTAATCAACTAAACCATGGCAACAAGCACCCCATCCAGGCTCTTCTTAAACACCTCAGGTGATGGTGACTCCACCACCTCCCTGGGCAGCACGTTCAAACGGTCAATCTCTCTTTCTGGGAAGAACTGCTTCATTACATCCAGCCTAAACCTTCCCTGGTGCAGCCTGAGACTGTGTCCTCTTGTTCTGGTGCTGGTTGCCCCGGAAAAGATACCAACCCCCACCTGGCTACAACCTCCCTTCAGGCAGTTGGTCACCCATGAAATTCTTCCCTGAGCCTCCTCTTCTCCAGGCTAAGCAACCCCAGCTCCCTCAGCCTCTCCTCACAGGGCTGTCCTCCAAACCCCTCCCCAGCTTTGTTGCCCTTCTCTGGACACCTTCCATCAACTCAACATCTTTCCGAAACTGAGGGGCCCAGGACTGGACACAGGATTCAAGGTGTGGCCTAACCAGTGCTGATTCCAGGGGCAGAATGATTTCCCTGCTCCTGCTGGCCACACTATTTCTGATGCAGGCCAGGATGTCATTGGCCTTCTTGGCTGCCTGAGCACACTGCTGGCTTATGTTCAGCTTACTATCAACCAGTGCCCCCAGGTCGCTTTCTGCCTGGCCCCTCTCCAGCCACTCTGACCCCAGCCTGTAGCACTGCATGGGGTTGTTGTGGCCAATGTGTAGAACCTGGCACTTCGATGTGTTCTATCTCATGCCCTTGGACTCTTCCCATCTGTCCAGCTTGTCAAGGCTCCTCTGCAGAGCCTCTCTACCCTCTAACAGATCAACTCCTGCCCCCAGCTTGGTGTCTTCTGCAAATTTACTGATGGACTCAATCCCCTCATCCACATCATCAGTAAAGATATTGAACTGGATGGAGCCCAGCACTGATCCCTGGGGCACACCACTAGTGCCTGGCTGCCAGCTGGATGTGGCACCATTCACCACCACTCTCTGGGCTCCGCCCTCCAGCCAGTTCCTAACCCAGCTCAGAGTGCTGCTGTCCAAGCCATGGGCTGACAGTTTGGTCAGGAGTCTGCTCTGGGGGACGGTGTCAAAGGCCTTGCTGAAGTCCAGGTAAACTACATCCACAGCCTGCCCCACATCCACCAGGCAGTCACCTGATCATCGAAGGAGATCAGGTTGGTCAGGCAGGACCTGCCGTTCCTGAATCCATGCTGGCTGGGTTAAATTTTCACACAACAAAGCCAGATGATCACATGCTGTAAGATCTAAGATCTAAGAGTGCTGAGATAACTGAACTTATCCTCACCTCAACTGTTTATAAAATGCAGGACCTAATCATTTACTCTCTCTTATTTTTTTTCTGTAGGAGCAAAAAAGCTTTAAAGGGTCTTCAGAATTTACATTTCAGACTGGCAAACAGGGTCTTCTTCATTGACCTTATTTATTTTAATTTATTCACCACACATCAAAAGCTCCAAGATGTTCCTGCTGAAGTTAAGTGGCTGAAATTTATACGGCTCCGTATAAAGACATTGAAATGCCTCATTAACTCTTTTTCCTCCCCAGGAATGTTCCCTCCAACAGCTATCCACATATCTATACATATCTCTCCCTGTCTATAGACAGCTGAGACTTTATTTCCAGTTTTCTTAGGATTAATTCACTTCATTAACTTCTGAATACCTCACACAAACCCCTGCAAGCTGCATAAATCCTTGCATGTGATGGAAGACATGCGCTAAGGACACAGCAGGAGATCACTGTGCTCAGGTGAGTTTTCACTCTTCTCATAGAATCATAGGATCAATAAGGTTGGAAAAGACCTCAGAGATCATCAAGTCCAACCTATCACCCAAGACGTCAGGACTATTAAACCATGGCTTCAAGTGCCATGCCTAATTCCCTCTTGAATACCTCCAGGTACAGCAATTCCATCACCTCCCTGGGCAGCACATTCCAACGGCCAATCACTCTTTCTGGGATGAACTTTCTCCTCACCTCAAGCCTAAACTTCCCCTGGCATAGCTTGAGACTGTGTCCTCTTGTTCTGGTGCTGGTTGCCTGGGAGAAGAGACCAACCTCCCCCTGGCTACAATCTCTGTTCAGGTAGTTGTAGAAAGCAATAAGGTCTCCTCTGAGCCTCCTCCAGGCTAAACAACCCCAGCTCCCTCAACCTCTCCTCATAGGGCTGTGCTCCAAACCCCTCCCCAGCTTTGTTGCCCTTCTCTGGACAAGTTCAAGTGTCTCAATATCCTTCTTAAATTGAGGGGCCCAGACCTGGACGCAGAACTCAAGCTGTGGCTTAACCAGTGCTGAGTCCAGGGGCACAATGACTTAACTGCTCCTGCTGGCCACACTATTCCTGATACAGGCCAGGATACTATTGGCCTTCTTGGCCACCTGGGCACACTGCTGGCTCATGTTCAGCCTACTCTTTTGGTTTGCTTTGGATTTTTTTCCAGGACTTTTATGCTTTTATTCTTATTTACTGACAAAAATCCTTTTAAAAGCAATACTGGGAACATCACTTATGATCTTCTGAACATGCAGAGCTGCCATGCTATGAATCAAACCACTGAACAGAATTTACTCCCTGAGTCTATCCACGCTCAAGTCTGGCTCCATAACAAATGGCTAATCTTACACCTCCAGTTATTACTCCATATATTTAGTTTCAGATGTCACTTGGGACCTTCTACATGTGTATATTTTTTAAAACCAAAGTGTCACACCACAGAGTAAATTCTCTGAGCAACTGAAACAACTTTCTGTCATGGTTCGTACTCAGCTGGTGACGAAGCACCATGTGGCTGCTCCCACTCTCCTGCCACTCTTGGGGAGAAGAAAATACAATGAGTTGAGACAAGGACAGGGAGGGACCACTCACCAATTATGGTCATAGGGAAAAAAACATCTCATGGGGGGGAAAAAAAGAAAAAAATCAGTGTAATTTGTTACCAGTTGAATCAGAATAGAATTGAAGCCCTATGAGGAGAGGCTGAGGGAGCTGGGGTTGCTTAGCCTGGAGAAGAGGAGGCTCAACAGGGATCTTCTTGCTCTCTACAACTTCTAGGTTGTAGCAAGGTGAGGGCTGGCCTCTTCTCCCAGGCAACCAGCACCAGAACAAGAGGACACAGGTTCAATCTGTGCCAGGGGAGATTTAGGCTGGATGTTAGGAAGAAGTTCTTCATAGAAAGCCTGATTGGCCATTGGAATGTGCTGCCCAGGGAGGTGGTGGAGTCACCATCATTGGAGGTGTTTAGGAAGAGACTGGATGGGGTGCTTGGTGCCATGGTTTAGTTGATTAGATGGTGTTTGGTGATAGGTTGAACTCAATGATCTCAAAGATCTCTTCCAACCTGGTCTGGTCTATTCTATTCTATTCTATTCTATTCTATTCTATTCTATTCTATTCTATTCTATTCTATTCCATTCCATTCCATTCCATTCCATTCCATTCCATTCCATTCCATTCCATTCCAATAGTGAGAAGCATAACCAAATCTCATAAACAGCTCACTGCCACCCTTCCCTGCTTCCTGAGCTCAGCTCTGCTACAGATTTCTCAGACTCCTTCCTTTCCCTCTGTGGTGCAGGGGAACAAGGAACAGAAGTACATACATGATAAACTGTGTGGGAAACCTTCATGGATGCTTTATCCTGAAAGTCCTTCTTAATACAACAAATGCCAAGGTTCAAAGGGTCCTACTCCTCCTTCACCCACTTCATGTGGGGAACTCAAAGCAGCTCTGTCCTTAATTTCCTTGTGTTCATGCCTTACCTATGCACAACATCAGCAAACAGAAATTCCCAGTGGATGATCCATAAATCTACCATTTCTGCTGCTGGCTTGCCTTCTACTTTCCCTGTTAAACCCTCTTCCTCCAGCACTACCATCCCATTTGTAGAGCTTCTCACTCTTACTCCCTCATGCAACCTATTGCTGAAGACCAGAATGTGTCAAATAAAGCAAGTAGCATCTTCCTCTATCTCAGCTCTCTGTCCTCCTCTAATCACTCTGGACAATATCACTGTCTTGCTGTCATGCAAAACACAACACAGATGACATTTTCAACTCAGATAGTCTCTCAACTCCCAATAATGTGTCAGTTCAGTGAGTTTCTCTCTACATAACCTCTCCATGATATAGATTTTGTTATCCATTCACACAGCTCGTGTTCCTGGCTGAGGCTTTCCTAAGATCCATCATCACAGGCATCCTCTTCTCTGTACTTGATGCTCACACTCTTGCCTGTTGCAAAGGTTGTTTTCCTTTGTAATTCACTGTAATCACATTGCTCTTCTTTGCCTTTGACTCATCTGGTATAATTTGGTTTCACTTTTAAGGCTCTTCACTGCTCATCTCACACCTGATGTATTTTCTCACTTCTCATGGTGATGTCAGCTCACCCAATAATGCCAGTTTCCACTGCCTACTAGTTAGACATTTCCAAGTGGAGCCCACTAAAATATGCCCCAAAATACTCCTCAATTTTTTCTCAATGTGCTGAAAACTATTGCTTATCATGCTGGTCAATACTGTCTCATCATTCCCTTGTACCCTTCCAATCTGTTCAGAGCCATCTGTTACCTCTTACCTCATATTCCTTTGGTTGTTTTGCTAAGCAGCTCACATACCTCTATGTTTTGTGTTCACCTGGAGAAGAGGAGGCTCAGAGGAGACATTATTGCTGTCTACAACTACCTGAATGGAGAATAGAATAGAATAGAATAGAATAGAATAGAATAGAATAGAATAGAATAGAATAGAATAGAATAGAATAGACCAGACCAGATTGGAAGATACCTTCAAGATCATCGCATCCAACCCATCAACCAATCCAACCCATCTAAACAACTAACCCATGGCACCAAGCACCCCATCAAGTCTCCTCCTGAACACCTCCAATGATGGTGACTCCACCACCTCCCCAGGCAGCCCATTCCAATGGGCAAGCACTCTCTCTGTATAGAACTTCTTCCTAACACCCAACCTAAACCTCCCTGGTGCAGCCTGAGACTGTGTCCTCTTGTTCTGGTACTGGCTGCCTGGGAGAAGAGACCAACCTCTGCCTGTCTACAACCTCCCTTTAGGTAGTTGTAGAGAGCAGTAAGGTCTCCCCTGAGTCTCCTCCTCTCCAGGCTAAGCAACTCCAGCTCCCTCAGTCTCTCCTCATAGGGCTTGTGATCCAAACCCCTCACCAATTTCATTGCCCTTCTCTGGACATGCTCCAGCCAGGTGAGGGTTGGTCTCTTCTCCCAGGCAACCAGCACCAGAACAAGAGGACACAGTTTCAAACTGCACCAGGGGAAGTTTAGGCTGCGGGTGAGGAGAAAGTTCTTCACAAAGAGAGTTATTGACCATTGGAATGTGCTGCCCAGGGAGGTGGTGGAGTCACTATCCCTGGAGGTGTTTAAGAAGAGACTGGATGAGGCACTTGAAGCCATGGTTTAGTTAGTCATGAGGTGTTGGGTGATAGGTTGGACTTGATCTCTGAGGTCTTTTCCAACCTTATTGCTTCTATGATTCTATGAAATAGACTTCTTGGTGGCATTAAGTTAATATATCCCTGAAATTCAGACCAGAGCAAGGAAGGTACATGATAGGAGTACTTTGCATGCAAAGTGTTGTATGAAATAGGTATACTGTACACATCTACCCACACATATATCTGCATTCTGGTGCCTGCAGACAGATGTAATCTCAGAAAACCAGAACCTAATTTCTTTAAAGTGTACTCTTGCTTTATATTTCAGCACGTATCTTTTTAAGATGGCAACACATTTCCAAACCTCAGAAAGTGCAAAATCATCTCTACATTTAGCATCATTTCAGATCAGCTCAGTTGCAGCCCCAGGATAGACCAGCAGTGATTTGCCACTCATGAAACAGCAAAAACTGCAGGGAGGTGAAAGAAATTTGTACCACAATTTCATATATAACTGATTTTAAAACATCTTAACCAGACTAAATCTCATTAACAGCCACCTTGGCAGGTCTTCCTTAAAGGAATTAGTTTAATTATTAGCCAAGAACCTGGTAAGACTACTAGACCTGATCTTTATCTCCTTGCAAATGACAAGTAGACAGTATGATCTTTAACTTCACCTTATTATCTCAGTTTTAACACTCCTGTCTCATACCTGTGTATATTTCCAGGTCCCCTTCCCTCCTTGTCAGGCTGCACTGAACATGTCACAGTCTGAGCCCAGGTCACTAAGCAAGAACATCATATGCTACCAATATAAATTGAATTCAATGGCACAAGGGCATGCATGCATAGTAAAAGACAGTGAGCACTTAATTGGCTCTAAGGCAGTTGGATTTTAACTCTTCGCTTCATCACAGTATCACAGTATCACTGAGGTTGGAAGAGACCTCAAAGATCATCGAGTCCAACCTGACTTCTTACTTCATTAAGTAAGTTCTCCCTCTACAAGGAAGCATTTCCATCTCCCCTTGTTAGTTCCTTGTAAATCACTAGTCTATATATAAGAGAAAGCAGAAGGAGGCAGAAAAGGCAAGCAACATATGATGATCAGAGGGCTGGAGCACCTCTCCTATGAGGGCAGACTGAAGGAGTTGGGGCTGTTCAGTCTGCAGAAGAGAAGGCTCCCAGGTGACCTCATTGTGGCCTTCCAGTATCTGAAGGGGGCCTGCAGGAAGGCTGGGGAGGGACTTCTCAGGATCTCAGGTAGTGATAGGACTAGGGGGAATGGAATGAAGCTGGAGGTAGGGAGATTCAGGCTAGATGTGAGGAGGAGGTTCCTCACCATGAGAGTGGTGAAACCCTGGAATGGGTTGTCCAGGGAGGTGGTCGAGGCCCCGTCCCTGGAGGTGTTTAAGCCCAGGCTGGATGAGGCTCTGTCCAGCCTGATCTAGTGTGGGGTGTCCCTGCCCATGGCAGGGGGGTTGGAACTAGATGATCCTTGTGGTCCCTTCCAACCCTGAATGATACTATGATACTATGATATCCAGAGAAGGGCAATGAGGCTGGGGAGAGATCTGGAGCACAAGCCCTATGAGGAGAGGCTGAGGGAGCAGGGGTTGCTTAGCCTGGAGAAGAGGAGGCTCAGGGGAGACCTTCTTGCTGTCTACAACTACCTTAGAGTGTGCATACTGGCAACTCCAGTGCATTGCTGCTGACCACAGGAGCAGAAGCAACTTCTTCCTCACGATGCCTCCTTAAACATTTTCTGTGGAAATTTTCCTTCTAAAAATCTTTGATACTGTGGAGTTGAATTTCAAAGTGTCTCCTTTCAGCTTTAGAAAAACAGCAATTTTTTCCTCTGCAGCACAAAATTAAAAATCCAGCCTTAAGAGTGGGTTTTGTGAGCTCCTCCCACTTCTTCACACATTAATGTGTGAAATACACAATTAACCATTGACCCAGCAGTGTGCCCAGGTGGCCAAGAAGGCCAATGGCATCCTGGCCTGGATCAACAATAGTGTGGCCAGAAGGAGCAGGGAAGTCCTTCTGCCCCTGTACTCAACATTGGTCAGGCCACACCTTGAGTACTGTGTCCAGTTCTGGGCCCCACAATTTAAGAAGAACATTGAGACTTTTGATTGTATACAGAGAAGGGCAACGAGGCTGGGGATAGGTCTGGAGCACAAGCCTCTGAGGAGAGGCTGAGGGAGCTGGGGGTGGTTTACCCTGGAGAAGAGGAGGCTCAGAGGAGACCTTCTTGCTGTCTACAACTGCCTGAATGAAGGTTGCAGCCAGGTGGGGGTTGGTCTCTTCTCCCAGGCAACTAGCAGCAGAACAAGAGGACACAGTCTCAAGGTGCACCAGGGGAAGTTTAGGCTGGAGGTGAGGAGAAAGTTCTTCACAGCAAGACTGATTGGCCATTGGACTGTGCTGCCCAGGGAGATGGTGGAGTCACCATCACTGGAGGTATTCAAGAGGGGATTGTTCAAGAGTGGCACTTGAAGCCATGGTTTAGTAGTCCTGAGGTGCTGGGTGACAGGTTGGACTCGATGATCTTTGAGGTCTTTTCTAACCCTATTGATTCTATTCTATTCTATTCTATTCTATTCTATTCTATTCTATTCTATTCTATTCTATTCTATTCTATTCCTATTCCTATTCCTATTCCTATTTCTATTTCTATTTCTATTTCTATTTCTACTCTATCTAAGGAAAATGCAGACAAGCTAGGATAATAACAGGAATGAAAAGAATGAAAGTAAGAACAAAATGCTGGCAGGTTTGTGTTCTCCCTGGAGAATACACAAAGAAGACAGAAAGCATTTGAAATACTAGGCTAAATCCTACACTAAAAGCCTTTAATGTGGTGGAGGTTACAGATCACTTCATGCTATGGATGCACTGGGTGCCCACATGAAACACATGCATGCCCAAATGAACTGCTATGAAATATTCAAAGCACTGCTCCAAAACCACATAACCATCGCACAGAAGTGCCTCTGGTCAGAGACATGCATCCCCAGCACTTGCAGACCTACTCAAACATGCAGGTAGGTGTTACACTTCTCTCTGTCTTATTGGAATCCCAAGAGAATGCCAGAAGGCAAGCAGCTTTTAGGCATAAAATGTTTCTTTTAGTTAAATCATTGCCACTGTGTTAAGCACTAGGGATTTTGGGGGTTTTGGTTCAAAGCACAATGGTCACATTTACAAACAGAAATCAGCTATAGGGATTCTTGATTCAGGATGATGGTATCAAAGTAGCAAGGTCCAGGCACAGGAAGAATCACATTGGTTCATCTTCTTTTGAATTCAATTGTTTTGATAATCCTCAAAACTCATTTAGAGAAGTACTCTGATCCACCAAGTATAAATCCAGATATGAAGTGGTTAAACACATTGGAAAGCATGACATAGAATATTATTGGCTGGTAAAAAGATGAGGATAGGATAGGATAGGATAGGATAGGATAGGATAGGATAGGATAGGATAGGATAGGATAGGCTAGGCTAGGCTAGGCTAGGCTAGGCTAGGCTAGGCTAGAATAGAATAGAATAGAATAGAATAGAATAGAATAGAATAGAATAGAATAGAATAGAATAGAATAGAATAGAATAGAATAGAATAGAATTAACCAGGTTGGAAAAGACCTTTGAGATCATTGAGTCCAACCTAATACCCAACACCATCTAATCAACTAAACCACGGCACCAAGCACCCCATGCACTCTCTTCCTAAACACCTCCAGTAATGGTGATTCCACCACCTCCATGGGCAGCCCAGTCCAATGGCAAATCACTCTTTCTATGAAGAACTTCTTCCTAACATCCAGCTTAAACTTCCCCTGGTGCAGCTTGACACTGTGTCATCTAGTTCTGGTGCTGGTTGCCTGGGAGAAGAGATCAAGAAGATCAAGAGAGCAAGAAGATCTCCCCTGAGCCTCCTCTTCTCCAGGCTAAGCAACCCCAGCTCCCTCAGCCTCTCCTCAGAGGGAATGGAATGGAACGGAACGGAACGGAACGGAACGGAATAGAATAGAATAGAATAGAATAGAATAGAATAGAATAGAATAGAATAGAATAGAATAGAATAGAATAGAATAGAATAGAATTAACCAGGCTGGAGAAGACCTTTGAGATCATCGAGTCCAACCTATTAATTGCAGTGTCTCCAATTTTGATTCTTCTTTAAAGAAAGCAGATTGTTATAGTGTGTGGTACAAATTCAACTGCTTGCTACTCTTTGTTAAATGCTGGCAATGTGATTTATTAATTACATTGCTATGGTATAGTAAAAAGCATGTTATTATTTTTTTCTGTTTTGTAACTCTGTCTTCTGTTTGTAACTGCTCCATAAAGGTCATCTTTTTACCAGCCAATAATATTATATGTCATGCTTTTCAATATGTTTAACCACTTCATATCTGGTGGGTCAGAGCACGTTTCTGAATGAGCTTTGGGGATTATCAAAATAATCAGCTGCAGGTCTGAGCCCAGAGAGTGGTGGTGAATGGTGCCACATCCAGCTGGCAGCCAGGCACTAGTGGTGTCCCCCAGGGATCAGTGCTGGGCCCTATCCTGTTCAGTATCTTTATTGATGATCTGGATGAGGGCATTGAGTCCATCATCAGTAAATTTGCAGATGACACTAAGTTGGGAGCAAGTGTTGATCTGTTAGAGGATAGAAGGGCTCTGCAGGAGGGACCTTGCCAGGCTGGACAGATGGGCAGAGTCCAAGGAAACAGTCTTAAGCTGCACCAGGGGAGGTTCACACTGGATGTTAGGAAGAAATTCTACACAGGGAGAGTCATTGGCCATTGGAATGTGCTGCCCAGGGAGGTGGTGGAGTCACCATCACTGGAGGTGTTTAGGAAGAGACTGGATGGGGTGCTTGGTGCCATGCTTTAGTTGATTAGATGACAGGTTGGACTTGATGATCTCAAAGGTCTTTTCCAACCTGGTTAATTCTATTTTATTCTATTCTACTCCTATTCTATTCTACTCCTATTCTATTCTACTCCTATTCTATTCTATTCTATTCTATTCTATTCTATTCTATTCTATTCTATTCTATTCTAATGGGAAACATTTCTGCTATTGTCTATGACAGGGAAATAAAGCCTGCCAAGAATTTGTTTGGGGGGTGGGGGGGGGTTAGTGAGTTTTTTTTTGGTATTGTGGTTTTTTGGGGGGGGTTTGGTTGGTTTGGTGTTTTGAAAAGACAGGGCTCAAGTCAGAGAAAACTCTACATTCAAGTATTAATAGCTCAACACAGATCCACAACAGCATCCAGCTAGGCAAATGAAAGGTAATGACAAATACTACATCTGACACTCTGTCCTCAACTAACCCTACTATGCCTAAGGACTATAGCATGAGTAATATATAACATCACACATTCTCTTGGACACTAATGTAATCGCCACCAACAAAATTAACTGAATAGTTAATTATAAGACCCAATTTTCCACTGTATCTCCTTTGCTTTTCTGAGTTTAGCCAAAACTGCATTTTTGGAGAATGAAAGAAAAAAAAAAAAGATCAAAACAACACTGTACACATCTAAAATGGGGGGCAGGGGGGGGAGGGGAGTGTGCTGTTCGAATCAGCTGTGGGGTCCAGGACTGAGAATATTCTTAACAGACAGATGTACAGAGAAGTGAACAACATGCAAAGGTATAATGCATTTTGGAGTAGATTTATGGAAGAAATGCAGGTCTGCTCAGCAGACATCTGTGACCCAACTTCATTACAGAGACCCTAGCCAGAGCATGAGGCAAATTTTGCAGGGATAGAATAGAATAGAACAGAATAGAAGAAAGGAGAAGGGGAAGCGGAAGGGGAAGGGGAAGGGGGAAGGGGAAGGGGAAGGGGAAGGGGAAGGGGAAGGGGAAGGGGAAGGGGAAGGGGAAGGGGAAGGGGAAGGGGAAGGGGAAGGGGAAGGGGAAGGGGAAGGGGGAGGGGAAGGGGAGAGGAGAGGTTCAGAGAGGTTCGGAGAGGAGAGGTTCGGAGAGGTTCGGAGAGGTTCGGAGAGGAGAGGTTCGGAGAGGAGAGGAGAGGTTCGGAGAGGTTCGGAGAGGTTCGGAGAGGAGAGGAGAGGTTCGGAGAGGAGAGGTTCGGAGAGGAGAGGTTCGGAGAGGAGAGGTTCGGAGAGGTTCGGAGAGGTTCGGAGAGGAGAGGAGAGGTTCGGAGAGGAGAGGAGAGGAGAGGAGAGGAGAGGAGAGGAGAGGAGAGGAGAGGAGAGGAGAGGAGAGGAGAGGAGAGGAGAGGAGAGGAGAGGAGAGGAGAGGAGAGGAGAGGAGAGGAGAGGAGAGGAGAGGAGAGGAACCAGGTTGGAAAAGACCTTTGATATCAGACAAGGCCAAAGAATCTCCATTTCATGGGGCCAGAAGTGAGAATCTGGAGGAGTTCCTGGGCAAGGTCTTCTGGGCAAGGTCTTCTGTCCCCTCACCATTCCTTTTCTTGCTTTATCCATGGTAGAAGAAACATTTCTAAATAACTGGATCCACGCATGTGGCTTTCACCAGCCTCCCACTGAACTCGCAGCTATGAGCCACATTGCTCAGAGCAGGTAATTCCTCAGATTCTTTCCTAGGTCTTCTTGGACCATTTTTTCTTTCTCTTTGCACATCACAGCAGCATTTCCAAAACTGCACCAACTAACAGGAAAGAACTGTGGTTACCTCCCTTGGCAGTCAGAATATATCACACTTGCAAAGAGTAACCCAGCAGTGGCAGCTTCTCTAGACAAAGGAGCACAAGAAGAGGGAAAGATGAACTTTCCCTGGCACATCTTTCAGGAAAGGGCTGCTTCCAGGTTGAGGAAACCTAAGCTGAGTATTGAGAAATAGCACAGCTTGCATTTCACTTCTGTCTTGGCAGCTGTATATTGAGGCCAGAGCAAATTTGGAAGGCTGGCAGTTAAATGATGGAGATGAGGGAGACACTGCAGAATAACCACTTCTAGATATCTGTGCAGATCTTACCTCTGAGCTGTGGTGGGAAGGAGAAAAATATCTTTCAACAGGGAGAAATGTATTCAGAGAAGGGCAACAAAGCTGGGGAGGGGTTTGGAGCACAGCCCTGTGAGGAGAGGCTGAGGGAGCTGGGGTTGCTCAGCCTGGAGAAGAGGAGGCTCAGGGGAGACCTTCTTGCTCTCTACAGCTACCTGAAGGGAGGTTGCAGCCAGGTGGGGTTTGGTCTCTTCTCCCAGGCAACCAGCACCAGAACAAGAGGACACGGTCTTAACCTGCTCCAGGGGAGGTTTAGGCTGGATGTTAGGAAGAAGTTCTTCCCAGAAAGAGTGTTCTGTTCTGTTCTGTTCTGTTCTGTTCTGTTCTGTTCTGTTCCGTTCTGTTCTAATGAGAATCAGAGACCTTTCCCCACCACTTCTGTAGGAACTTAAAATTTTGGCCAATTTTGAGACTGGTGGCAATGACATTTTCTTTACTGCAAATGGTCTCTGTGGGAGATGTCTTAGTTTAAAGGGAAACACAAATAATTTTACTCCCAAAAGAAGTAAAATAAAGATGCTCTCATTGAATTGTAGATAAATACTGAATTATACAGAATAGAATACAGAATTAACCAGATTGGAAAAGACCTTGGAGAGCATCAAGTCCAACCTATCATCCAACACCATCTAATCAACTAAACCATGGCAACAAGTGCCTCATCCAGTCTCTTCCTAAACACCTCCAGTGATGGTGACTCCACCACCTCCCTGGGCAGCACATTCCAATGGCAAATCACTCCTCTATGAAGAACTTCATCCTAATATCCAGCCTAAAGCTCCCCTGGCTATTAAAAAAGTATACAGGAAAATACAGAATACATGAATCCTTAACACCTCATACATATACATGAAAACCCCCAGAAACCTTTCCCCAACCAGAATAAACCAGAAATCCCACTGCTCCTTTTCTCCCTCTCTGTTGCCTCCCTTCCATAAGGCCTACATGGGCCACCGGTGTGCACTTGCAGCCCAGAAAGCCAATCAGATCCTGGGCTGCATCAAGAGAAGTGTGGCCAGCAGGTTGAGGGAGGTAATTCTCCTCCTCTGCTCCGCCCTGGGGAGACCCCACCTGGAGCACTGCATCCAGTTCTGGTGCCCCTATTACAGTAAGGATCTGGAGGTGCTGGAGTGTGTCCAGAGAAGGGTGGGCATAACCTATCACAGACACCTATACATAAACCCCCTCACTTTGAGAACACTTAATTTATCCTTCCAAATCTTAGTGGAACAAGTGGCTACCCTTTTGGACACTAGCAAAAATGAACAACATTCTGGATTCTTCTTGATATGTACTTCCACCCTGGGCAGCCACTAAGCAACATATAAGGAAAGCTGGGAAGGAAATGGTGCAGCCTTTGAAAATTAGCAGCTGCTGACCCATAACTAATTTGCAACAGGAGTATTTTTCAACCTCATTAATGAAGTAGGATACAGACATATGAGATGCTGTGAAGACAATAAAATGTAAGTGTTAAATACAGCAAAGGCAACCCCCTAAGCAAATTAACAGGGCCCTGTTATGGATGCCCTGCCTAGAAACTTTGGAATGGAATGGAATGGAATGGAATGGAATGGAATGGAATAGAATAGAATAGAATAGAATAGAATAGAATAGAATAGAATAGAATAGAATAGAATAGAATAGAATAGAATAGAACGGACCAGACCAGACCAGGTTGGAAGTGACCATCAAGATCATGGCGTCCAAACTATCAGCTAATCCAATACCACCTAACCAACTAACCCATGGCACCAAGCACCCTATCAAGTCCCTTCCTGAACACCTCCAATGATGGTGACTCCACCACCTCCCCAAGTAGCCCATTCCAATGGGCAATCGCTCTTTCTATGAAGAACTTCTTCCTAATATCCAGCCTAAACCTCCCCTGGTGCAGCCTGAGACTGTGTCCTCTTGTTCTGGTGCTGGCTGTCTGGGAGAAGAGACCAACCCCCACCTGCCTACAACCTCCTTTCAGGTTGTTATAGACAGCAATAAGGTCACCCCTGAGTCTCCTCCAGGCTAAGCAATTCCAGGTCCCTCAGCCTCTCCCCATAGGGCTTGTGTTCCAAGCCCCTCACCAACTTTGTTGCTCTGCTCTGGACACGCTCCAGCAAGTCAACATCCTTCCTAAACTGAGGGGCCCAGAACTGGACACAGAACTCAAGGTGTGGCCTAACCAGTGCAGTGTACAGGGGCAGAATGACCTCCCTGCTCCTGCTGGCCACACTGTTCCTGATGCAGGCCAGGATGTCATTGGCCCTCTCGGCTGCCTGGGCACACTGCAGGCTTATGTTCAGCCTACCATTGACCAGTGCCCCCAGGTCCCTCTCTGCCTGGCTGCTCTCCAGCCACTCTGACCCCAGCCTGTAGCACTGCATGGGGTTGTTGTGGCCAATGTGCAGAACCCTGCACTTGGATGTGTTCAATCTCCTGCCCTTGGACTCTGCCCATCTGTCCAGCCTGTCGAGGTCCCTCTGCAGAGCCTCTCTACCCTCCAGCATGAAAGAACGGAAATGAAAATTTGTGTTATGAAGCCTGGTAGATTTTCATTACTTTCTGTGTACATCCTTTCAGCAGTAACTTACTAAAAGGGCATTTTATTATAAGCTGATGGGTATTTTTGTGGAACTCTGGCACTTTAGTCAAAAATAACTCACTGAAGAAACAGCGTGAGTAATAGAGCCACTTACCGCACAAATAAGCATGTGCAGATTTTTTTCCTGTAGTAACCACGTCACAGAAGAGTTCAAGTTCTATTCCACATACACACAGTGTCACATTTTAAAATGTTGGTCATGACTGTGCTGTTTGATCACAAGTATCTGTAAGTGTAGGCTTTTTGATTGCTGTCTCTTCCTCAGGGGGGTGAACACTACTGTCAGAAGCCATCATGATTAATTGCAGAAGTTTAAGTGTTTGAATTTATGATTATTATCCTAGCTCTGGGCATCTGTGACTGCTTGAGGCTG
Source organism: Melanerpes formicivorus (assembly GCF_026170545.1). NCBI lineage: Eukaryota > Metazoa > Chordata > Aves > Piciformes > Picidae > Melanerpes > Melanerpes formicivorus. The sequence continues at coordinate 2,151,571 of NW_027142453.1, forward strand.
TGCCTCTAAGAAAGAGACAGTGCTGGGACACTATGGCTGAATGTTTTGGAATGTTAACAAAAACAATCAGATATTCTAAACTAACTTCATTGGTGGATTGGTAAAAAGGCAGTTTTAAGGTTAGGTGCAGCTGGGACTTTGCTCAGTTCGCTCCTTCCCTTCTCCTTTTCCAGCTCGTTCGCTTCTGGGCTCCCTGCCAGACTGACCTTGGACAGAGAAGCAACTAAGGCACCAGAACAAGGGGACACAGTCTCAAGCTGTGCCAGGGGAGGTTTAGACTCGAGGTGAGGAGGAAGTTCTTCACCAAGAGAGTCATTCGTCATTGGAACAGGTTGCCCAGGGAGGTGGTGGAGTCACCATCCCTGGAGGTGTTCAAGAGGAGACTGGACGTGGCACTTGGTGCCATGGTCTAGTCATGGGGTCTGTGTTGATAGGTTGGACTCGATGATCCTCGAGGTCCTTTCCAACCTAAGTTATACTGTGATACTGTAAGGCCTACTAACATATTTTGCTTTAATTAATAATTGCTTTTTTTCTCTCTAACCCTCTTTGGGGAAAAAGGGGAGAGAATGGGGGGTGCAGGGGGGGAACCCTCCTCCAGAGGAGGGAATTTCATTCCTGTATTATTGGTTTTCTGTTGGTTATTTTTACTTTGCTGTATATTTCTGTATATATATTGTAAATACTGTAAATTGTGTATATATATCCTGCATCTTTCCAAAAATTGCTTGTAAATATAGCATTTTCCCTTTTGCTTCTCCGGCTGGCTAGCTGTGGTTTTTTTCCTTCCTCTTTGTTGGGGGAAAAGGCTGAGCTTTTCTCTGAAACCCACCACAGCATCAAATGTTAAAAGTATTGCACATGTGCTGAAAACCTTGAATAGTCATTGTCTTCCTACAAAAATTGCTCTGTGCAGACTTCAGGACACAGCTTCAACAAGTCCAAGTGCTGGGTGATGCACTTTGGTCTCAGCAACCCCATGCAGTGCTACAGGCTGGGGTCAGAGTGGCTGGAGAGAAGCCAGGCAGAAAGGGACCTGGGAGTACTGGTTGATAGTAGGCTGAACATGAGCTAGCAGTGTGCCCAGGTGGCCAAGAAGGCCAATAGCATCCTGGACTGCATCAGGAAGAGCATGGCCAGCAGGAGCTGGGAAGTCATTTTGCCCCTGGACTCAGCACTGGTTAGGCCACACCTTGAGTCCTGTGTCCAGTTCTGGGCGACTCAATTTAAGAAGGATATTGAGACACTTGATCGTGTCCAGAGAAGGGCAACCAGGCTGGGGAAGGGTTTGGAGCTCTCCTATGAGGAGAGGCTGGGGGAACTGGGATTGTTTAGCCTGGAGGAGGCTTAGGGGAGACCCTATTACTGTCTACTACTCCCTGAAGGGAGGTTGTAGCCAGGTGGGGGTTGGTGTCTTCTCCCAGGCAACCTGTGACTGAATAGAAGGACAAAGTCTCAAGCTGCACTAGGGGAAGTTTAGGCTTGAGGTAAGGAGGAAGTTCTTCCCAGAAAGAGAAATTGCCCATTGGAATGTGCTGCCCAGGGAGGTGGTGGAGTCACTGTCCCTGGAGGTGTTCAAAAAGGGCTTAGACGTGGCACTTGAAGCCATAGTTTAGTTAGTCAGGAGGTGTTGGGTGATAGATTGGACTTGATCTCTGAGGTCTTTTCCATACTTATTGATTCTATAATTCTATACTAGTCCTGGACTTTGCCCACATACTCAGCACTAGTACTGTCCTTCTCTGAAAGACTTCACAAGCTGCTCCTGTACACTGAAGCCTCTTTGGTATCATTCCTGCTATTTTCTGTTTCTGCAAGGACAGCTCCTCTGTCCTTTTGTCTCTTCATGGAAAGAATTCTTTCCTTTTTGTATTTGGTCTGACTGGGATGGAGTTAACTTGCCCCAGAGACGCCCTCTCAGTGCTGTGCTTCTCATTTGTGTCAAGGGCAGTGTTGGTAATGCACCCACATGTTGGCTACTGCTGAGCAACACCCACACAGCACCCAGACTGTCTCTCCAAGATCCCACCCAAGAGTCCGTAGGCTGAGTATAGGCAAAAAGTTGGGAGGGGACACAGCCCAGAGAGTTGACTCCAGCTGACCAACAGGATATCCCAAACAGCACAATGTTGTGATCAGCAACAGAAGTAAAGGAATAGGAGGAGTGGGAGCATTCACTATTAAGGCATTTAAAGCAACTATTGAGGCTATTAAGTTTGAAGCATGCATACCAGGGTTCTGCTTCCCTCCAAAGGGCTGGACATTGCCTGCTGGTGGGATGCAGCAAATAAGATAGTTCTGCTTTGCTTCTGCGTGCAGCCTTCACTTTTCTTCATTAGACTTCCTTTACCTCAACCCAGGATTTTCTCACCTTATTCTCCCCTCCTGTCCTGCTGAGAAGGGTGAGTGAGTGGTTGAGTGGACATCTGGGTGCCACAACTTTCCTGTCTCTTTACAGAGGAGTTCATAGGCTCCTCCTGTAATGCCACCAAGAGGCCACTAAACATTAAATCGTTGGAGCTTCTCCACTTGTCCCAGCTATAGGTCACACAATTTACAGCTGATAATGTTCTCTCCCATGTGTACTCTAGATGTTAAGTAGAAAGTCTGAGTAAAAGGGCAAACAGCTGCTGTACTGCTGCCAGTCTCTGTGGCAGCATTGATTGAGCACTGTTTTTCCTAAACAGTGCTGGAAGGCTCATCACTTTATTCTCCACATTGCATACACCTGGAGATCATCTTTACCTTTCTTTACAATCCATTTTAATCCTAGATTGTTAGTGATAAACAGGTAAGCTAATACCTTGCATACTTTTATAGCATTCCTCAAGCAGTACTTGTTGCCAAGAAACAAGGAACTTAGAATCATAGAATTGTAGAGTCAACAAGGTTGGAAAAGAACTCAGAGATCATCAAGTCCAACCTATAATCCAAGGCTTCATGACTACTAAACCATGGCTTCAAGTGCCACATCCAATCCCCTCTTGAACACCTCCAGGGATGGTGACTCCACCACCTCCCTGGGCAGCACATTCCAATGGCCAATCTCTCTTTCTGGGAAGAACTTCTTCCTATCATCCAGCCTAAACTTCCCCTGGTGCAGCTTGAGACTCTGTCCTCTTGTTCTAGTGCTGGTTGCCTGGGAGAAGAGACCAACTTCCTCCTGGCTACAACCTAACTTGAGGTAGTTGTAGACAGCAAGAAGGTCTCCCCTGAGCCTCCTCTTCTCCAGGCTAAGCAATCCCAGCTCCCTCAGCCTCTCCTCATAGGGCTTGTGCTCGAGGACTCTCCCCAGCCTCATTGCCCTTCTCTGGACACATTCAAGAGTCTCAATGTCCTTCTTAAATTGAGGGGCCCAGAACTGTACAGAGTACTCAAGGTGTGGCCTATCCGGTGTGGCCTAACTTGTTCAAAGAACTTACTAAACAGACCAGATATGTATCTAGTTGATTGTGGTGGTTTGAGCCTAAACTGGGATTTAAGAACACAGATGGGGGCAAGGCTGAGAATCCTTCCCCTGGGCCCCCTTCCTCTTTCCCAATAGAGAAGAAAAGAAAGGGAAGGAGGAAATGCACCAAGAAATAATTTGGAGTTGGCTTGGAAGTAGAGAGGTAAAGAATTTTCTTTAAACTATATATGTATATATACACATACACACATATATATGTAACAGTAACAGGAAGGGTTCACAAGGGTAAGGAACAAGGATGGATGGGGAAAAAATATGAATACAAAACCAGTCTCCTTGAAGAGGTGTAGGTGTATCAGGGAAAAGGATCAGGCCTGACCACGTGGCAGAGAAGCAGGGAGCCACCAGCAGTCCTCATCCAGGCAAAGGCAGGGCCCAAGAGAGTAAATGGCTGCAGCGTCCTCCTTTTTATAGGCTTGCTGGACAGGGAGGGGGAGTGGAACAGACTAATTCCGTTTCTCAGGGGGAAAACACCCTCCAGGGAGGATAATGCCCTCACAAGCCCTCCCCCCACCTGCTTTCAGGATGGGTGTAACTCATCACATTGATTTACTTCCTCAGAGATGATCAAATATCAATGGCTGAACACAAGTTGCGTGGAGAAAGCTCCTGCACCTTGCAACACTCACACTGGGTTTATGCCAGTAGCACAATTACTGCTTGTAAATAATATTCCTTACAATCTCAGGGTATTTTAAGAGAGTTCTAATTCTGGAAAGCATTCCCCACAAAATATTAAGTCAGACCATCAAATCTTCTCTGTTGTTGTTTTCTTTTTCTCCTTGATGATTCAAAAGTATGGGATTTTAACATAATTTTTAAGATAATCACATTCCTTTCAAATCAAAAACCAGGCAAGTGTGGTACCACCAGTCTGACCTTGTGAAAAAAAAAAGGGACAGGTTTCTCAGCAGGGAGAGGGTTGAGATGCAAAATGAGATGAAAAGAGAAAGCTGCAATGGTTCTTTCATGGAAAGGCTCTGAAATTTGCAAGGAAACAGTTGTCAGTCTGCTGAAATTGCCTGTCACAGATGTGTCACTCAGAGAACATATAGGGTGGGCAAAGTTCATAGTATCATAGTATCAGTCAGGGTTGGAAGGGACCACAAGGATCATCAAGTTCCAACCCCCCTGCCATGGGCAGGGACACCCCACACTACATCAGGCTGGCCACAGCCTCATCCAGCCTGCTCTTAAACAGGGCCTCAACCACCACCCTGGGCAGCACATTCCAGTGATGAATGACTCTCTCGGTGAAGAACTTTCTCCTCACCTCGATCCTAAACTTCCCCTGGCGCAGCTTGAGACTGCGTCCCCTTGTTCTGTGCTGGCTGCTAGAGAGAAGAGATCAACCCCTTCCTTGGCTATAACCACCTTTCAGGTAGTTGTTGAGAGCAATGAGGTCACCCCGAGCCTCCTCCTTTCCAGGCTAAACAATCCCAGCTCCCTCAGCCTCTCCTCATATTCATACCTCTAACTTTGAAGACAGACTCATCAAGCTTAGCAGAAATGCCTCCATCCTTAAAATACCAGCACGCATGTTTATAGAGCTAAACTGTGTAGTGCTTTCATGATAATCAAAATTGATGTACAGCACATCTTTCCTGCACTTATTTAACATTCTGATTTCCCAGGGAAAATGCGAAATGGAATGACAAAGTCCACACTGCGACAAGAACAAATTCCCCACTGTAAAGCGATACAAATGATTAAAATACAACAGTTCAATTAAGGGCATATGAAGCAGTGAGCACATAAAAATAAATGAGCAAAGAATCACCTTGGAAACCAAGTTATTTCAATTATAATTTATTTTGATCCCTTTGTGATACGTGTACTTTGTAAAGGAGATAAAGAACTTGCAGAAAGACAGCCAAAGAAAGTGTATCAGTGTCCCTGTGTGAACAAAACTGACATTTATAACAGAGCACACTTTCTGTTCAAACAGAATTTAGGATTGAGGAAGGGCAGGTCCTGCCTGACCAACCTGATCTCCTTCTATGATCAGGTGACTGTCTGGTGGATGTGGGGCAGGCTGGGGATGTAGTCTACCTGGACTTCAGCAAGGCCTTTGACTCCGTCCCCCACAGCAAACTGCTGGCCAAGCTGTCAGCCCCTGGCTTGGACAGCAGCACTCTGAGCTGGGTTAGGAACTGGCTGAAGGACTGGGCCCAGAGAGTGGTGGTGAATGGTGCCACATCCAGCTGGCAGCCAGGCACTAGTGGTGTCCCCCAGGGATCAGTGCTGGGCCCTATCCTATTCAATGTCTTTATTGATGATCTGGATGAGGGGATTGAGTCCATCATCAGTAAGTTTGCAGATGACACCAAGCTGGGGGCAGGATTTGATCTGTTAGAGGATAGGACAGCACTGCAGAGCGACCTTGCCCGGCTGGACAGATGGGCAGAGTCCAAGGGCAGGAGATTGAACACATCCAAGTGCCGGATTCTACACATTGGGCACAACAACCCCATGCAGTGCTACAGGCTGGGGTCAGAGTGGCTGGAGAGTAGCCAGGCAGAGAGAGACCTGGGGGTGCTGGTTGATAGTAAGCTGAACATGAGCCTGGGGAGGGGTTTAGAGCACAGCCCTATGAGGAGAGGCTGAGCAAGCTGGGGTTGCTTAGCCTGAAGAAGAAAAGGCTCAGGGGAGACCTTGCTGTCTACAACTCCCTGAAGGGAGGTTGTAGCCAAGTGGGGGTTGGTCTCTTCTGGGCGGCCAGCACCAGAACAAGAGGACACAGTCTCAAGCTGCACCAGGGGAGGTTTAGGCTGGATGTTAGAAAGAAATTCTTCACAGAGAGAGTGACTGGCCATTGGAACGTGCTGACCAGGGAGGTGGTGGAGTCACCATAGAATCATAGAATCAACAAGGTTGGAAAAGACCATCATTGGAGGTGTTTAGGAAGAGAATGGATGGGGTGCTTGGTGCCATGGTTTAGTTGATTAGATGGTGTTGGATGGTAGGTTATACTTGATCGCTAAAATCTCTGCCAACCTGGTCTATTCTATCCTATTCTATTCTATTCTATTCTATTCTATTCTATTCTATTCTATTCTATTCTATTCTATCCTATTCTGCTCTACCCTACTCTACTCTACTCTACTCTACTCTACTCTACTCTACTCTACTCTGCTCTACTCCATCCCATTCCATTCCATTCCATTCCATTGCCATTGCAGTTAATTGGGTAATCTTTTGAAATATAAAGTGAGTATCAAATAGTCCTCTATTAAAACAATAAACACCTCTGTAGGTGTTGCCTGGACACAACCCTGAAAGCCCACTTCAAGGTCCATTTCCTATTTCTCTTATTTTTAGGCTCTTTTATCAGCGTGATCAACCAGAGACACTTCCATAATGTTTCCTCCTTACAGCTGACAGTGCAAGCTACAGCTTGTAAAATATGCATCCATATGTCTCCCAATTTGACATAGTGGATATGGAATGATTGAAAATATATCTATTGTATATTTTACTTTATTTTTTAAATCACCTTCCTGCTGCATGCTGCAAAATTCTTTTGTAACCAGTAGAGAATTAGGGTCTGATTATCCTAAGGAAAATGTCCCTACACACCACTAATTCCAGTGTTGATCACACAGAGAAATGAGCCTAAAAATATACCTAAAATCAAGTTGTTGAGGTGGGACACTTGTGCGGAACACAGCCAGAAAATCAGAGTATAGAATTCCCCCTGTTTAAAAACAACACAAGAAAATTCATTTGCCATTACATAAGTCACAATCTCATAATTAGGAAGTTCACTTCTTTCTCCAGCAGGACCAGGAAGGTCATTGTGCCCCTGTACCCAGCACTGGTCAGGCCATACCTTGAGTCCTATGTCCAGGTTTGGGACCTTCAATTCAAGAAGGATATTGAAACACTTGAACGTGTCCAGAGAAGGGCAACAAAGCTGGGGAGGGGTTTGGAGCAAAAGCCCTGTGAGGAGAGGCTGAGGGAGCTGGGGTTGCTTAGCCTGGAGAAGAGGAGGCTCAGGGGAGACCTTCTTGCTGTCTACAATTCCTTGGAGGGAGGTTGTAGCCAGGTGGGGGTTGGGCAATTCTCCCAGGCAACCGGCACCAGAACAAGAGGACACAGTCTCAAGCTGTGCCAGGGGAGGTTTAGGTTGGATGTTAGGAAGAAGTTCTTCATAGAAAGAGGGACTGGCCATTGGAATGTGCTGCCCAGGGAGGTGGTGGTGTCACCGTCCCTGGAGGTGTTCAAGAGGGGATTGGACGTGGCACATCACAGTATCACTTACTTCACAGTATCACTTAGGTTGGAAAGGACCTCGAGGATCATCGAGTCCAACCTATCAACACAGACCCCATGACTAGACCATGGCACCAAGTGCCACATCCAATCTCCTCTTGAACGCCTCCAGGGTCGATGACTCAACCACCTCCCTGGGCAACCCTTTCCAATGAGGAATGACTCGCTCGGTGAAGAACTTCCTCCTCACCTCGAGTCTAAACCTCCCCTGGCACAGCTTGAGACTGTGTCCCCTTATTCTGGTGCTGGTTGCCTGGGAGAAGAGACCAACCCCTTCCTGGCTACAACCACCTTTCAGGTAGTTGTAGAGGGCAATGAGGTCACCCCTGAGCCTCCTCTTCTCCAGGCTATGGAGCCATGGTTTAATTAGTCCTGAGGTATTGGGTGACAGGTTGGACTTGATGATCTCTGAGGTCTTTTCCAACCTTATTGGTTCTAGGATTCAATGATCAGTGCATGATGGTTTCTGCATAGGGAGCAGAGAGCACAAGCCTTGTGTACACACTCTTTAGACTAGCGTGCAGAAGACATATATGCAGACAGACTTTATAGGTTATGAAAACACGTGTCTGAACTCCAGTGATAAATCACACATAAAGCTGCACTATTCTATGTAAAGGCCCTTGTACCTAAGCCAGCAGAGAAAAGAAATCTGGAGCTTGCTTTTAACCACAGACATAAATGTGTTCATGCCAGCCAGCCCAAATCAGGAACTGGCAGTCAATAGCCTACAACAGCTGATGCTTCTTTCTCTCTCAAGAGGTTTGCAAAGGCACACTCACTGGCAAGACACTGCACCAAGCCAGACTGAATCAAATGGAAATATAGAATAGAATAGAATAGAATAGAATAGAATAGAATAGAATAGAATAGAATAGAATAGAATTAACCAGATTGGAAAAGACTTTTGAGACCATTGAGTCCAACCCATCACCCAACACCATCTAATCAACTAAACTATGGCACCAAGTGCCCCATCCAGTCTCTTCTTAAAACCCTTCAGGGATGGTGACTCCACATTCCAATAGCAAGTCATTCTCTCTGGGAAGAACTTCTTCCTAACATCCAGCCTAAACTTCCCCTGCTGCAGCTTGAGACTCTGTCCTCTTGTTCTGGTGCTGGATGCCTGGGAGAAGAGACCTACCCCCACCTGGCTACAACCTCCCTTCAGGGAGTTGTAGATGGCAGTAAGGTCTCCCCTGGGCCTTTTCTTCTCCAGGCTAAACAGCCCCAGCTCCCTCAGCCTCTCCTCACAGGACTTGTGCTCCAAACCCCTCCCCAGCTTTGTTGCCTTTCTCTGGACACCTTCCAGCAACTCAACAGCAACTCAGCAACTCCCAGTTTAGGAAGGATGTTGACTTGCTGGAACGAGTCCAGAGAAGAGCAACAAAGTTGGTGAGGGGTTTGGAACACAAGCCCTATGAGGAGAGGCTGAGGGAGCTGGGGCTGCTTAGCCTGGAGAAGAGGAGACTTAGGGGTGACCTTATCACTCTCTACAACTACCTGAAGGGAGGTTGTAGACAGGCTGATGATGGTCTCTTCTCCCAGGCACCCAGTACCAGAACAAGAGGACACAGTCTCAAGCTGCGCCAGGGGAGGTTCAGGTTGGATGTTAGGAAGAAGTTCTATACAGAAAGAGTGATTGCGCTATGGAATGGGTTGCCCGGGGAGGTGGTGGAGTCGCCGTCATTAAAGGTGTTCAGGAGGAGACTTGATGGGGTGCTTGGTGCCATGGGTTAGCTGTTTGGGTGGGTTGGATTGGTTGATGGGTTTGGACACGAGGATCTTGAAGGTCTCTTCCAACCTGGTTTGGTTTATTCTAATAAAAGGTTTATTCTAATAAACATCTTTCCTAAACTGAGAAGCCCAGAACTGGACTTAGGACTCAAGGTGTGGCCTAACCAGTGCTGAGTCCAGGGGCACAATGACTTCCCTGCTCCTCCTGGCCACACTGTTCCTGATGCAGGCCAGGATGCCATACAGACAATGAGAATATGATTCATCTTCACAAGAAACTCTTGTCATCATGTGAAAAAAGCAAAAACAAAAACCAATGGAAATGGGCATTTGTGACCAGTTTCCATGAGGACTGAATTGCACCCACAAAACAAATACCCTCTGGGTGAACAGCAGGCAAAGCTGGAAAGCAAAGGAGAAGGGTGAGACAAGAGAGAAAGGAAGTCCCCTCTCTCTCTGCCAAGGCCTCTACTTGTTTTAACAAACGAGTCATTAGCATCTCCAAATTATCTGGCCCAAGCTACAGCCAGCTCCCTTTCATCCAAGCCCAGGCATCAGCCAAACATTGGGAAATTACCAGCTGGGCCCAGTGCAAAGGCATCAGGCCTGCATATCATCAGCATCACAGCATCAATGAATCCCAAGCTGAAATCTCCTCCACCACGTTTATCCACACATTAAATATACGGGGACATGGAGAGGAACCTACTTGCCTAAACCACTCACTGCAAAGCCTAGAGGTAAATATCAGCCAGTGGGATAGAACAGAACAGAACAGAACAGAACAGAATAGAATAGAATAGAATAGAATAGAATAGAATAGAATAGAATAGAATAGAATAGAATAGAATAGAACAAAACAGGTTGGAAGAGACCTTCAAGATCATCACGCCCAACCCATCAACCAATCCAACCCACCTAAACAACTAAACCATGGCACCAAGCACCCCATCAAGTCTCCTCCTGAACACCTCCAATGATGGTGACTCCACCACCACCCCAGGCAGCACATTCCAATGGGCAATCACTCTCTCTGTATAGAACTTCCTCCTAACATCCAACCTAAACCTCCCCTGGCACAGCTTGAGAATATGTCCTCTTGTTCTGGTGCTGGCTGCATGGCAGAAGAGACCAACCTCTGCCTGTCTACAACCTCCCTTCAGGTAGTTGTAGACAGCAAGAAGGTCACCCCTGAGTCTCCTCTTCTCCAGGCTGATCAATCCCAGCTCCCTCAGCCTCTCCTCACAGGGCTGTGTTCCAAACCCCTCACCAACTTCATTGCCCTTCTCTGGACTCATTCCAGCATTTCTCTGAATAAATAGGGAAGTAGAAAGAAACTCATATTCTTAGCCACAATTCCAGCTATCCTTGATAAAAATGTAAAAGCACATTGAAGGAGAGATCTCTATTATCCCATTAATTGATGTGAGCACTTGCAAGGTCTTTTCAAAGAGAAGTCCCCAAGATAGGCAAGAACCACCACTCTCTATGGTTGTGCTGTGCACAGGTATCAACCTGGCTGATAGAACAGAGAAATAAAACTTCCCAAATACAGACAAATATCTCCCTGTTGCTTCCTTTTATCTTTGTTTCAGAAAAAGAAAGTAGAGACAGAACAATTGCCTTACCTTACCTGTTAATTAGAATCATAGAATCAATAAGGTTGGAAAAGACCTCAAAGATCATCAAGTCCAACCCAGCACCCATTACCTCATGATTACTAAACCATGGCTTTAAGTGCCACGTCCAATGCCTTTTTGAACACCTCCAGGGAAGGTGACTCCACCACCTCCCTGGGCAGCACATTCCAATGACGAATGATTCTCTCTGTGAAGAACTTTCTCCTCACCTTCAGCCTAAACTTCCCCTCGTGCAGCTTGAGACTGTGTCCTCTTGTTCTGGTGCTGGTTGCCTGGCAGAAGAGACCAACCCCCACCTGTCTACAACCTAACTTTCAGGTAGTTGTAGCAATCAAGAAGGTCTTCCCTGAGCCTCCTCTTCTCCAGGCTAAGCAACCCCAACTCTCTCAGCCTCTCCTCATAGGGCTTGTGATCCAAACCCCTCCCCAGTTTTGTTGCCCTTCTCTAGATGCATTCAAGTGTCTCAATGTCCTTCTTAAACCGAGGGGCCCAGAACTGGATGGTAACAGCCAGCAAGGCATATAAGAAATTATTTTTCCCAAATTCAATAATAAACAATAACAATTAACAAAAAAAAGTATTTTTGATCTTCTTAAGATTTTCCTCACTTCTTAGCCTTTTAGTTAGATATCCTGGTAAGATCTTCTCTTAGCCTGGAGAAGAGGAGGCTCAGAGGAGACCTTCTTGATGTCTACAACTACCTTTAGGGAGGTTGTAGACAGGTGGGGGTTGGTGTCTTCTCCCAGACAACCAGCACCAGAACAAGAGGACAAAGTCTGAAGCTGCACCAGAGGAGGTTTAGGATTGAGGTGAGGAAGAAGTTCTTCCCAGAAAGAGTGATTGGCCATTGGAATGTGCTGCCCAGGGAGGTGGTGGAGTCACCATCACTGGAGGTGTTTAGGAGGAGACTTGATTGATTGCTTGGTGCCATAGTTTAGTTGATTAGATGGTGTTCAGTGATAGGGTGGACTTGATTGTTTCAAAAGTCTCTTCCAATCTGGTCTATTCTACACAGTTCTACACAGAGAGAGTGATTGCCCATTGGAATGGGCTGCCTTGGGAGGTGGTGGAGTCACCATCATTAGAGGTGTTCAAGAGGAGACTTGATGGTGTGCTTGGCTGCATGGTTTAGTTGATTAGGTAATGTTGTATAATAGGTTGGACTTGATGATCTCGAAGGTCTCTTCCAACCTGGTCTATTCTATTCTATTCTATTCTATTCTATTCTATTCTATTCTATTCTATTCTATTCTATTCTATTCTATTCCATTCCATTCCATTCCATTCCATTCCATTCCATTCCATTCCATCTTGTAGACATTAAATATGGAAACTTCCTACACTTCAGGAAAGAGAAGGAAAAATGGACACATTCATAGAGAGTGCAGTACTCCCTGTTACAAGGCAGTCAGCATTACTTATCTATAAAGTGGTATACCTTTTATGACACTGCAGAGTACATAGGACCCAGGGCAAAAGAAGCCCTCACATTAAAAACACTGAGATTAGCATAATAAGAGCAGAAAGCAAAGCTGCAGGAACATTTGGGGAGCTTTTAAATTTGTATTTTTTTTTTCCTTTAAAGCTTTTCAACTCCTCCAGCCAAAGTAAACACATCATGGATTAGTTCTCAGAAGTGCCCTCAGCCAAAAAGTAAGCTCTTGGAATATGGCGAATGATAGTGGGAGCTAAGCTAAGCTTTAATAGCCTCCATGGCATATAATAGATTTGGGGAGCTCAGAACACAGACTGAAACAAGCACATGCTGAAGTATTCAGATCTCATAAAGGCATTAAAAATACAGTGAGGTAGCTAGAGTACCACTAATGCACACTCCTCCTACTGATGTTGTGGAAGCATGTGTGATGCTAGTGTGCACACAGAATCATTCATGTTGGAAAAGACCCTTGGGATTACCAAGTCCAGCCATTAACCCCTCTCTACAAAGTTCACCCCTAAATCACATCCCCAAGCACCACATGTAAATGATCTCTAGACACATCCATGGTTGGTGACTCAGCCACCTCCCTGGGCAGCACATTCCAATATCTGCCCACTTGTTCTGTGAATGTTTGTTTCCTAATGTCCATTCTAAACCTACCCAATCCTAGCTTGAGGCTGTTCCCTCTTGTTCTATCACTAATTACCTGGAAGAAGAGACCAGCACCAGCCTCTCCACAATGTCCTTTCAAGTAGTTGTGGAGAGCAATGAGGTCTCCCCTCAGCCTTTTCCAAACTAAACAGCCCCAGCTCCTTCAGTTGCTCTTCATAAGATTTATCCTTCAGGCTTTTATTCCCCAGCTTTGTTGCCCTCCTCTGCACTCACTCCAGCACCTTCACATCTCTCTTGTATTGAGGTGCCCAAAACTGGACACACTACTCGAGATGTGGCCTCCCCAGAGCTGAGTACAAGGGGACAATCACCTCCTTACTCCTGCTGGACACAGCATTTCTAATACAAGCCAGGAGGCCATTGGCTTTCTTGGCCACCTGGGCACACTGCTTGCTCATATTCACTTGCTTGTTGATTAGAAACACCAGGTCCCTTTCTGCCAGACAGCTCTCTAGCCACACTTTCCCAAACCTGTAGCATTGCTTGGGGCTCTTGTGACCCAAGTGCAGGACCTGGCGTTCTGCCTTTTTGAAGCTCATCCCATTAACAGCGGCCCATTCATCCAATCTACCCAAGTCCACCTGTAAAGCCTCCCTACCCTCATGCAGATCAACACTCCCACCTAACTTGGTTTTGTCTGTGATCTTACTGATGGTCTTACTGATACTCTGTGTCCAACACAATTCCTGAAGCAGAAAAGTCCCCACACAAGACACAACCCTCCTTGACCCCACTCAACTCTCCTTGTTGCTGAACAAACAAGGAAATGCAATGTATCAGCATCCTGGGATACTTATCACAACCAGGCAGTGTCCTGCCATCTGAGAGTGATAAAAAAACTTACAAGATGCTGAAAATCAGTACCCTCTTTACAGAGAAATATACAGGAGAGGGGGAAAAGGAAAAAGCTCTCTCAAATTCATTTTAGTTTGGGACAGAGCTAACTATTTCATTTCCTAACACTGATTCTCAGAGAGAGATTCCAATTTTGCATCTTAACAACACACTAGAATTGCTGTGAGGTACTAGACCAATATCCCACTGCCAGAAAACAAACAGCAAAGGAAAATGCACTGATGAAGCACTTAAAGAATAATCTGTCAACTTGAAGTTAAGAGCAAACTCCTGTTAGATGTTAAACCCTCAGGCACAGTTTGAGCCTGAGCCTGGTGGCTTTCTTATCTCAGGACATCCTTGTCCCTCAGTCCATCCCTCAGCCCCTAGCCTCCACCCAGCAGAGGTAACCCTGGGGCAGGTTGACAGAATTATCCTCATACTGCCTCTTTCAATATTCCACATTTCTCCCAGGCTAGTAGGAAAGATAAGCCTGATATCCATAAAGGGCCTGCTCTCTTGTGACTAGGACAGCAGAAACTTCAATCAGATATGAAGCACATGGCAAAACAAATGCTCACTCAGCTCCCATTGTGTAAGAATGCTTTCAAAGTCATTATTCCTAAATAGCAGGGCAAGCTGTATTCCAGAGGCAATTTTTTTGCATCTTAAATTAAGGTAGTTGAATCTACACCTACTTCCTAGCTGCCTACACTCATCAGAGTTCTGGACCAGCAGTGTTTGTTTGCTAACTTGTTTTTCCTTATGATTTTCTGTAATGATCTCTAAATTACTCAGAAATAACCTTGAGTTGATTTAACACCTGCTAGCAAAATACCAAGGAGGCCAGACACTATAGAGGAAAGAGCTAGAAGAGATTCTGAACCTGTGGACACAGGCAGCTTGGACTCTGTCCCAGGAGGGTCGCCTAAAACACTGTGCCCTATGCATGGTTAAACAATTTCCAGCCCCCCTACCTGATTATTACATGGAATGGAATGGAATGGAATGGAATGGAATGGAATGGAATGGAATGGAATGGAATGGAATGGAATGGAATGGGATAGAATAGAATAGAATAGAATAGAATAGAATAGAATAGAATAGAATAGAATAGAATAGAATAGAATAGAATAGAATAGAATAGAATAGAATAGAATAGACCAGGTTGGAAGAGACCTTTGAGATCACCAAGTCCAACCTATTACTCAACACAATCTAATCAACTAAACCATGGCACCAAGTGCCTCATCCAGTCTCCTCATAAACACCTCCACTGATGGTGACTCCACCACCTCCCTGGGCAGCACATTCCAATGGCAAATCACTCTTTCTGCGAAGAACTTCCTAACATCCAGCCTAAACCTCCCCTGGCACAGCTTGGGACTGTGTCCTCTTGTTCTGGTGCTGGTTGCCTGGCAGAAGAGACCAACAACCAAATGGCTACAACCTCCCTTCAGGTAGTTGTAGACAGCAATGAGGTCTCCCCTGAGCCTCCTCTTCTCCAGGCTAAGCAACCCCAGCTCCCTCAGCCTCTCCTCACAGGGCTGTGCTCCAAACCCCTCCCCAGCTTTGTTGCCCTTCTCTGGACACCTTCTCAACATCCTTCCTAAACTGAGGGGCCAAGAACTGGACACAGGACTCAAGGTGTGACCTAACCAGTGCTGAGCATAGGGGCAGAATGACCTCCCTGCTCATGCTGGCCACACTATTCCTGATCCAGGCCATCAGGATGCCATTGGTCTTCTTGGCCACCTGGGCACACTGCTGGCTCAGAAAGATAGGCAGCAGGCACGGAAGGCCATGTGTTCAGATCACACACCAATATCATTATTCTCAGCAAAGTCCATGCACTAAAGTAAAGCTTATTCTGTATTTTACGTGATGATTATATTAATTAATTGTTAATCATATTTAAGTACTGCCCAGTGCATTTACAGTTAGTGAATGATGTTCTTCAATAAAACATTAGTGGTTAAATAACCAAAAATGTCATTTGCTTAACTTATATTAGAGTTGCTAATGAGCTCCTTTTAAAATATTTCAACTCATTGCAATATGAAATATATGCAGAGTGCTGATCCCTCTGTAGACATCCACTCACATTCCTAAGTGTCCACCCAGCAAAGGTATCTCTTTTGTCTGTGTGTTCTCCTCTAAATGGCATTTTTGATTGCACTCAAAAGGCAAGTCACCTCTTTGGACTTAAACAAATGAGTGACGTGCCTTTGCTTACCCTTCCTCAAAATGGAGTCATTGTTTCTTCCATTGGACCTGGGCACACTTAAAGCACCTGAACATGACCATATCAGAGGACAGAGTCTCAAGCTGCACCAGGGGAGGTTTAGGCTGGATGTTAGGAAGGAATTCTTCATAGAAAGAGTGATTGGCCATTGGAATGAGCTGCCTAGGGAGGTGGTGGAGTCACCATCACTGCAGGTGTTTAAGAGCGGATTGGACATGGCAGTTGGTGCCATGGTTTAGTTGATTAGATGGTGTTGGATGATAGGTTGGACTTGATGATCTCAAAGGTCTTTTCCAACCTGGTTAATTCTATTCTATCAAGAGCACCTAGGATGAATAACAATTTTGGTCATGTAAACATCTATTGCTATTGCTGTCTACAACTCCCTGAAGGGAGGTTGTAGCCACGTCGATGTTGGTCCCTCCTCCAAGGCAACCAGCACCAGAAGAAGAGGACACAGTCCCAAGCTGCACCAGGGGAGGTTTAGGCTGGAGGTTAGGATGAAATTCTACACAGAGAGAGTGATTTGCCATTGGAATGGGCTGCCATGGAGGTTGTGGAGTCACCATCGCTGGAAGTGTTTAGGAGGAGACTTAATAGGGTGCTTGGTTGCATTAGTTGATTAGATGGAGTTAGATGATAGGTTGGACACGATGATCTTGAAGGTCTCTTCCAACCTGGTCTGGTCTATTCTATTCTATTCTATTCTATTCTATTCTATTCTATTCTATTCTATTCTATTCTATTCTCTCTTAAAAACTGACACATGCAACATTTTAAAAGGGAAAAAAATGCAGGCTTTGATTACATCCTCGCACACAAAGGGTCTGAAATCCACTGCCTATTTTGCTAACTCCTTTAATTCCAAGAAATGTCACTCCAGATTGTCATGCCCTGTTGGCTCGCTGCAGATATACAAGCAGATGATTGATGGGGTTTACACCATGGAAGCCCTATTTGTTGGCAGATGCACGCCTGAGAAAGGATTCCAGATCTCTGAGCCACAGCAGGAACTAACAGGGTCTGTAGACCATTTGTTTCAGATTCACATTTTGTATATGACAAGCAACTAGCCTTCTGTCTGACTCGTGGTTAGAAGAATACCTTTGGTTTACCTATTGATCACAAGCCCTATGAGGAGAGGCTGAGGGAGCTGGGATTGTTTAGCCTGGAGAAGAGGAGGCTCAGGGGCAGCCTCATTGCTCTCTACAACTACCTGAAAGGTGGGTGTAGCCAGGGAGAGGTTGGTCTCTTTTCTCTAGCAACCAGCACCAGAACAAGAGGACACAGTCGCAAGCTGTGCCAGGGGAAGTTTAGGCTTGAGGTGAGGAGAAAGTTCTTCACAGAGAGAGTCATTCGTCACTAGAATGTGTTGCCCAGGGAGGTGGTGGAGTCACCATCCCTGGAGGTGTTCAAGAGGAGATTGGACGTGGCACTTGGTGCCATGGTCTTGTCATGAGGTCTGTGGTGACAGGTTGGACTCGATGATCCTCGAGGTCCTTTCCAACCTTAGTGATACTGTGTGGCCTAACCAGTGCTGAGCGCAGGGGCACAATGACATCCCTGCTCCTGCTGGCCACACTATTCCTGATGCAGGCCAGGATGCCACTGGCCTTCTTGGCCACCTGGGCATACTGCTGGCTCATGCTCAGCCAGCTGTCAACCAGCACCCCAAGGTCCCTTTCTGTTTGGCAGCTCTCCAGCCACTCTGACCCCAGCCTGTATACTATATTGCATTTTCTACTTCTTACTTTAAACTGGCCTAAGATTCCTCCCAGATGCTATGGTAAGAGCTACACTTCCCTATGGGAAGAAATTTCCCTAGGCCAAGGCACAGTAACTTCCCATGCTATGTGTCTGTTATACAAGTTTGTGCAGCCAAACAAATGAGATTGGAAATCAAACCTTTTATCACAATATAGCAGCAGTCTGAAGATACAAA
The DNA here is from genome assembly GCF_026170545.1 of Melanerpes formicivorus. Taxonomy (NCBI): domain Eukaryota; kingdom Metazoa; phylum Chordata; class Aves; order Piciformes; family Picidae; genus Melanerpes; species Melanerpes formicivorus. The sequence goes on from NW_027142453.1 coordinate 2,169,826, forward strand.
TACAGGTGGAGGTGGTTTTTTTTTCCCTGCCTTTGGATGCATTTTTCTTAGAGCTTGTAAACAGGAACACCAGCAGTTTTTAATGTAAAGGAACATTGAATATTCTGTCAAAACACCTGAAAAATAACAACAAACATCTTAAATAGCAAAAAAAAAAAACCAAAAAGTACTTCACTGCACACAGAGGAAAATGCTTGGACTGCAAAGTTCTTATGAATGCTACTGAGCTTTGCTCAGCTTTCACCAAGGGAAACGACCTCCTGTCTCTAACCAGAATCAGGTGGGGCAGGAGAACACAAATAAAGGTTTTAAGGTCAGAATTAAAGACACTGGAGGTGTTCAAGAGGGGGCTGGACATGGCACTTGGTGCCATGGTGCAGTCATGAGGTCTGTGGTGACAGGTTCGTGATGCAGGCCAGGATGCCATTGGCCCTCTTGGCTGCCTGGGCACACTGCAGGCTCATGTTCAGCCTACCATTGACCAGTACGCCCAGGTCCCTCTCTACCTGGCCACTCTCCAGCCACTCTGACCCCAGCCTGTAGCACTGAATGGGGTTGTTGTGGCCAACGTGTAGAACCAGGCACTTAGATGCGTTAAATCTCCTGCCCTTGGACTCTGCCCATCTGTCCAGCCTGTCAAGGTCCCTCTGCAGAGCCTCTCCACCCTCCAGCAGTCAACTCCTGCCCCCAGCTTGGTGTCATCTGCAAATTTACTGATGATGGACTCAATCCTCTCATCCAGATCATCAATAGAGATTTTGAGCAGGAGGGGGCCCAGCACTGATCCCTGATTCCTGATCTAGTACTTCCTAACATGATATAAGAAAAAAAAATCCAAACCCCATCCCCTCCCCTGCCATGCCTCCAAAGAGATGCCTGTTTAAATTCCCAGAAACACATAGGTCATCCATGTGAATTGATGTTAAGGGAAAAAGCAAGCTTCCAAGCCACAACCACAAATAATTTCTACTACTGTGCAAAGCAGAGCAACACAATGCCTGCATAAATCACCCTACTACGCTCATCATTCTGCCTCAGTTAAAAGCATCCTGGTCTTAACATTACTGGGATTTAGAATTAATGACCCACTGAGATTTATAGGACCAATTACATCTCTCAGCATTGCCACTTTAGAGGCCTCTGCAGCTTTAAAAAGACAGTGGAAGGTCACTCAGGAAACTCTCATTAAGTTCAACAAGCTTCGGTTGAGGCCCATTGCCTAAAAAAAATGAGAAATATATAGAGGAGATGCTTATAAAACAAAAGACCTTTATCAGTGCTTCCATAAAACTCATTGTGCTGCCTTTTATTTTTGTGAGGGAACTGCTTACTGGCATTGCTAGTTGAGTCTAGCTGAATCCATGTTGGTTTTTGCCATCTCTTCCAAGAGTGTGGAATAAATACAACGGGATCCAGTACTGGTGATTACGCAGCAGGAAATGACAGAAGAGTTTATGTGTATTAATGCAAGTGAGAAGGATATGACTGAGTGAGGTCTAGGGGGACTGCTCAGTATGGGTGAGGAAATCACTCAGCAACATTCCCTAGTTGTTGAGTTGGGTGAAGTCCAACATGATGGCAGTCAACAAGCCCAAGTGCCAAGTGCTGAACTTTGGTCACAACAACCCCATGCAGTGCTATAGGCTGGGGTCAGAGTGGCTGGAGAGCACAGAAAGGGGCGTAGGGGTACTGATAGACAGCTGGCTGAACATGAGGCAGCAGTGTGCCCAGGTGACCAAGAAAGCCAAAGGCATCCTGGCCTGGATCAGGGACAGTGTGGTCAGCAGGAGCAGGGAGGTCATTGTGCCCCTGTACTCAGCACTGGTTAGGCCACACCTTGAGTATTGTGTACAGTTCTGGGTCCCTCAATTTAAGAAGGATATTGAGACACTTGAACGTGTCCAGAGAAGGGCAAGGAGGCTGGGGAGAGGCCTTGAGCACAGCCCTGTAAGGAGAGGCTGAGGGAGCTGGTGTTGCTTAGCTTGGAGAAGGGGAAGCTCAGGGGTGCTGTTTTTTTTAGCCTGGAGGAGGCTCAGGGGAGACCTTCTTGCTGTCTACAACTCCCTGAAGGGAGGTTGTAGCCAGGTGGGGGTTGGTCTCTTCTCCCAGGCAACCAGCACCAGAACAAGAGGACACAGCCTCAAGCTGCACCAGGGGAAGTTTAGGCTTGAGGTGAGGACAAAGTTCTTCCCAGAGAGAGTTGATAGCCATTGTAATGTGCTGGCCAGGGAGGTGGTGGAGTCACCATCCCTGGAGGAGTTCAAAAGGGATTGGATGCAGCACTTGGTGCCATGGTTTAATTAGTCCTGAGGTGTTGGGTGATAGGTTGGACTTGATGATCTTTGAGATCTTTTCCAACTTTATTGATTCTATGATTCTATGAAATCACAGAATCACAGAATGATCAGGGTTGGAAGAGACCTCAAGGATCATCTCATTCCAACCCCCACTGCCATGGGAAGGGACACTTTCCACCAGATATTTGCCCAGATCCAGATCCAGCCTGGCCTTAAAAACAACCAGATGGATGTTTCTCAGAATCCAACTGGGCAACTCATAGTGTCCAGTTGCAGCAGCTGAGGTGGCTGAAATCATCTTTGCTCACAGACAGCATTGTGCACAGATTGCTCAATGCAGACAATTCCATATGTTCTTGTAATTCCTTTCCCTCATTTTACAGGAATGGCTTTCCTTTATCAACCCAAAGTGGTAAGAGTGATGCAAGGCATGGAACATTAATGACACATGTTGCACAACAGAAGAAAGTTTTGTAGTGAAGCTGTCAGCCCCTGGCTTGGACAGCAGCACTCTGTGTTGGGGTAGGAACTGGCTGGAGGCTGAGCCCAGAGAGTGGTGGTGAATGGTGCTACATCCAGCTGGCAGCCAGGCACTAGTGGTGTCCCCAAAGGATCAGGGCTGGGCCCCATCCTGTTCAATATCTTTATTGATGATCTGGATGAGGGCATTGAGTCCATCATCAGTAAATATGCAGACAACACCAAGTTGGGAGCAGGTGTTGATCTGTTAGAGGCCTCTGCAGAGGGACCTTGACAGGCTGGACAGATGGGCAGAGTCCAATATGATGGCATTCAACAAGTCCAAGTGCTGGGTGCTGCACTTTGGTCACCACAACCCCATGCAGTGCTGGAGTCTAGGGCTGGAGTGGCTGGAGAGCAGCCAGACAGAAAGGGACCTGGGGGTACTGCTTGACAACTGATTGAACATGCTTTGTTGCCCTTCTCTGGACACATTCAGATGTCTCAACATTCTCTTAAATTGAGGGGCCCAGAACTGAAGACAGGACTCAAGGTGTGGCCTAACCAGTGCTGAGTCCAGGGGCGCAATGACTTCCCTGCTCCTGCTGGCCACACTATTCCTGATCCAGGCCAGAATGCCATTGGCCTTGTTGGCCAGCTAGGCACACTGCTGCCTCATGTTCAGCCGAGGTACTGATTCTGCCTAGCTGCTGTGCAGCCACTCTGACCCCAGCGTGAAGGATAGAATAGGCTGTGCTCAGCCCTTATTTGCTGTGTAGGAACATGCCATCCAAGCACAGGCAGCAACATTTATTGTGAAATTCACTGAATGATAACAGCTGATTTAAAAGGCCTCTGTAAGTTTAGTTAAGGAGCAACTCTAGAGATTATTTTCAATTACTGTGATAAAATCATGGCTTCTCTTAGGAGGGAAGAAATGAAAGGTTCTATTTTTTTCTATATACTATGTACAGCATATGAAAGCTTTAAGATTATTCTGATTTCATAAACAATATCAGCTACCTACTGCTATTTTTAACTATATTTTTCAAATCATTTTTTTGTTTTTTTTAATGATTGATAAACATCAGCTTCCCTACTGCAGATAACGTGACAGGCTGGACAGATGGGTGGAGTTCAATATGATGGCATTTAACGAGTCCAAGGGCCGGGTGCTGCACTTTGGTCACAACAGCCCCATGCAGTGCTACAGGCTGGGGTCAGAGTGGCTGGAGAGCTCCCAAACAGAGAGGAACCATGGGGTGCTGATTGACAGCTGCCTGAACATGAGCCTGCAGTGTGCTCAGGGAATCAAGAAGGCCAATGGCATCCTGGCCTGCATCAGGAATAGCGTGGCCAGCAGGAGGAGGGAAGTCATTGTGCCCCTGGACTCAGCACTGGTTAGGCCACACCTTGAGTCCTGTGTCCAGTTCTGGGCCCCTCAGTTTAGGAAGGACATTGAGACTTTTGAATGTGTCCAGAGAAGGGCATCAAGGCTGGGGAAAGGTCTCAAGCACAAGCCCTATAAGGAGACGCTTAAAGAGCTGGGGTTGTTTAGCCTGGAGAAAAGGAGGCTCAGGAGAGACCTTATTGCTCTCTACAACTACTGAAGGAAGGTTGTAGCCAGGTGGGGGTTGGTCTCTTCTCCCAGGTAACCACCAACAGAACAAGAGCAAACAGTCTCAAGCTGCGCCACGGGAGGTTTAGGCTGGATGTTAGGAAGAAGTTCTTCACAGAAAGAGAGATTGGCCATTGGAATGTGCTGCCCAGGGAGGTGGTGGAGTCACCATCACTGGAGGTGTTTAGGAAGAGACTGGATGGGGTGCTTGGTGCCCTGGTTTAGTTGATTAGATGGTGTTGGGTGATAGGTTGGACTCGATGATCTCAAAGGTCTTTTCCAACCTGGTTTATTCTATTCTATTCTATTCTATTCTATTCTATTCTATTCTATTCTATTCTATTCTATTCTATTCTATTCTATTCTATTCTATTCTATTCTACTCTACTCTACTCTACTCTATTCTATTCTATTCTAAATTTTCAGGCCATAAGCCATCACAGAATTATTACCTGATCACTTGCAGTCTTGGATATACATCAAGCTGGTTGCCATCAAGATTTCCACGCCTACACTGCCCAGAAACATGTCTCCCTCCACATTTTTAAAGCAAATAAAGAAATTTGCCCCTTGTAAAGAAATCCTAATCTTCCATCCCTTCAACAGAACTGAAGTGCTCTTCACACACACAGTACACAAGCATCTTGAATTGGCAGGGAACTATTTTTAAATACAGGAAGGATAAGATAGAAAAATTAGTTTCACGGGGACTGAGAAGCTTAGAGATTATTTACATTCCTTAATTACTTTGACTCACCACTCATTTAGCTTCCCAATAGTACTACCTACTTCACACTCCAATTCTGATACTAAAGACATGTGAGTGTGCTTTTTGAACCTTCAGAATTATGAACCCAAATGATACAAAACCATATTTCTTAAATTGACTTACACCCATATAAGAAATAGAATGCAACAGAATGGAATACCACAGAATGCCACACATTAGAATAGAATAGAATAGAATAGAATAGAATAGAATAGAATAGAATAGAATAGAATAGAATAGAATAGAATAGAATAGAATAGAATAGAATAGAATAGAATAGAATAGAATAGAATAGAATAGAATAGAATAGAATAGGTTGAAAAATATCTCCAAGATCATCAAGTCCAGCCATTGGAATGTGCTGTCCAGGGAGGTGGTGGAGTCACTGTTCGTGGAGGTGTTCAAGAGGGGATTGGACATGGCACTTGGTGCCATGGTCTAGTCATGGGGTGTTGGGTGATAGGTTGGACCTGATGATCTCTGAGGTCTTTTCCAACCTTATTGATTCTATGATTCTATCACCCAATACCATCTAATCAACTAAACCATGGCACTAAGTGCCTCATCCAGTCTCTTCTTGAACATTTCCAGTAATGGTGACTCCACCACGTTCCAATGGCAAATCACTCTGGGAAGAATTTCTTCCTAACATCCAGCCTAAACTTCCCCTGGTGCAGCTTGAGACTGTGTCCTCTTGTTCTGCTGCTGGTTGCCTGGCAGAAGAGACCAACCCCCACCCAACTACAATCTCCCTTCAGGTAGTTGTAGACAGCAAGAAGGTCTCCCCTTAGCCTCCTCTTCTCCAGGCTAAGCAACCCCAGCTCACTGAGCCTCTGTTCATAGGGCTTGTTTTCCAAATCCCTCCCCAGCTTTGTTGCCCTTCTCTGGACCCATTCAAGTGTCTCAATGTCCTTCACAGAAAGAGAGATTGGCCATTGGAATGTGCTGCCCAGGGAGGTGGTGGAGTCACCATCACTGGAGGTGTTTAGGAAGAGACTGCATGAGGCACTTAGTACCATGGTTTAGTTGATTAGGTGGTGTTGGGTGATAGGTTGGACTCGATGATCTCCAAGGTCTTTTCCAACCTGGTTAATTCTATTCTGTTCTATTCATGTGACACAGGCACATTTCTCTCACTTGCAGAGGGTACAAAAAAAAAAGAAAGAAAATGTAGAAAAGATGAAATGGTATTCGGGAAAGAGAGTACTTGTGAAAATGTTCAAATATAGAACTAAAGAAAAATAGTAATAAAATAAAATCATAGAGTGCTTTGGATTGGAAGGAACCTTCAAAGGCCATCTAGTTCAACCTGATAATGTCCTGTAAGGATTGTAAAGTGTACAATCTTATCCTTGTAGAAATAAATTAATTCATCAAAGTATCATCACAGTATCAGTCACAAGGATCATCTAGTTCCAACCCCCTGCCATGAGCAGGGACACCCCACACTACATCAGGCTGCCCAGAGCCTCATCCAGCCTGGGCTTAAACACCTCCAGGGATGGGGCCTCAACCACCTCCCTGAACAACCCATTCCAGGGCTTCACCACTCTCATGGGGAAGAACTTCATCGTCATGTCCAGCCTGAATCTCCCCACCTCCAGCCTCATTCCATTTCCCCTAGTCCTATCACTACCTGAGATCCTGACAAGTCCCTCCCCAGCCTTCCTGTAGGCCCCCTTCAGATACTGGAAGGACACAATGAGGTCACCTGGGAGCCTTCTCTTCTGCCGACTGAACAGCCCCAACTCCTTCAGTCTGTCCTCACAGAAGAGGTGCTCCAGCCCTCTGATCATCCTCGTGGCCCTTCTCTGGACACCTTCTAGCACCTCCACATCCCTCTTGGAATAGGGAGGCAGGACTCCAGGTGGGGTCTCACCAGGGCTGAGCAGAGTGGGAGAATCACCTCCCTTGACCTGCTGGCCACACTTCTCCTGATGCAGCCCAGGATCTGATTGGCTTTGCGGGCTGCAAGTGCACACTGAGAGCTCCTGGTGAGCTTCTCCTCCCCCAGCACCCCCAAGTCTCTCTCCTCAGGGCTGCTTTCCAGCCAGTCACTGCCCAATTAGGAACTTTATGATAGGGTGTCGTAAAAAAAAAAGAGGGAAAACTAAATGGAAAGGATGAAGGGAGAAAAGTAATTAAGAGGATGGTAGTTAAGCAGAAAACAGCGATTCTGAGACAGAAAAGAAAGAGAAGTCATAGTAAAAAGCCATGGGACAGATGGACACAAAGACAAGGAGAAAGGAGAGTTATTGAGATGAAAAGATAAGGCAAGACAGAAAGGACCACTTAAAATGAAATAAATTAAAACCAAACCAAACCAACAAACAAACAGAAAAGCAACCACCCAACAAACCCTACAAACCACCACAGCAGTACATTCCTCACCCAAAAATGAGTCCAGAAACCAGAGCTGGAAAGAAAGCAAGTCAAATTCATTCCATTGCCTAATGAACCTTCATTCAATGCTGACAGCTCAGGGCTCACTCCTGTCCCTGTCATGCAGCGGGACATTCTGCCAGAACTTCTCAGCTCCCGTGGGATGAAGGCTGAGCTAAAGGAATGCCTGAATGATTTCCTGCACTTAAACACCTGAGACACTGCATGCCACAGCATCAGCTTTGGATGGTTTTTTTTATGACTACTCCTTCCTGAGCAAGAGAATTAAGAGGTAGAAAAAAAATGTCATGGTACTACACATAGCAGTACATACTACTGCCACCACGTAGCTGAAATTGCTAGTCCTCTCATTAAGCAGAATTATCAAACCATTTATTATGTTATAAAGTACTAATAATTCTTCTATCAGCTGTCAATGACTAATTTATCAGGAAAAAAATTACAGGCTGTTAAAGCAATTAGCTAAAGAATCACCATGAAATAAAGTGGATTTTCTGAAAGCTTTCCAGAGGGAGATGGTTAAGAAAGAAGCTTTGGGTTCCAATTTCCACCACTCACTGTTGCACCATTCCGATAAAAACAACCATTGCACTTGAGAGAAAGGAGTAGGAGAGACCCTGAAAAGAATTCCTCACATTGTTTGTTAGAACAGAATGAATATTAACAACACACAATACCAATTCTTTTGAGAATTGAGCATTGCTGGGGTTGGGATCCCTTCTTCCAGGCTGTTAAGGTTCCCAGGGAATTTCATGGTATGGAATGGAATGGAATGGAATGGAACGGAACGGAACGGAACAGAATAGAATAGAATAGAATAGAATAGAATAGAATAGAATAGAATAGAATAGAATAGAATAGAATAGAATAGAATAGAATAGAATAGAATAGAATAGAATAGAATAGAATAGGATTAACCAGGTTGGGAAAGACCTTTGAGATCATGTCCAACCCATCACCCAACACCATTTAATCAACTAAACCATGCCACCAAGCACCCCATCCTCCAGTCTCTTCCTAAACACCTCCATTGATGGTGACTCCACCACCTCCCTGGGCAGCACATTCTAATGGTCACTCTTTCTGTGTTGTAGTTTGGGCTGGGTGCCCTCTGCTACAGGGGTGTTTCCTGCATCCAGAAGTCCAGCCCAGTGGGTGGACACAGGAAATTAGGTTATTTCCTACCATGATCCCTTGCACCACTATAAGTTTCACGGCGGGGTCTGGCACTTCCTCTTTCCCTCCTCCTCGCCACCTGGTAACTGGGGGAGAGATCTCCCGGCCATGGGCCTGGTTGGCCCAAGGCCACGGGGGGATGGGCAGTCTCGGATCTGGCCAGCTGAGACTAGCCTAGCAGTGGGGGGGGGGGGGGAAGGAGGAGCCCTGGGGGTTTGGGTGCACCCACAGGTGGGGATGGGATTTCTCTGGGTCTGTTTTTGGGTCTCTCTCTCTCTCTCTCGTCACTGTGTTTCTAGTTTTCTGCACGCACTCACTGTTCTATTTAAACTTTTCATCACTTTTGCAATCTGTTTGTCTGAGTTGTTATTTCTGCACGTGGTGGGGAGGGGGTCTGCCCCAACCCATTACATTCTGGGAAGAACTTCTTCCTAACATCCAGCCTAAACCTCCCCTGGCACAACTTGAGGCTGTGTCCTCTTGTTCAGGTGCTGGTTGCCTGGCAGAAGAGACCAACCCCCACCTGGCTACAACTTCCCTTCAGGGAGTTGTAGACAGCAAGAAGGTCTCCCCTGAGCCTCCTTTTCTCCGGGCTAAGCAACCCCAGCTCCCTCAGCCTCTCCTCACAGGGCTGTGCTCCAAACCCCCTCCCCAGCCTCACTGCCCTTCTCTGGACATGTTCAAGTATCTCAATGTCCTTCTTAAATTGAGGGGCCCAGAACTGGACACAAGACTCAAGGTGTGGCCTAACCAGTGCTGAATACAGAGGCAGAATGATTTCCCTGCTCCTGCTGGCCACACTATTCCTGATCCAGGCCAGGATGCCATTGGCCTTCTTGGCCACCTGGGAACACTGCTGGCTCAATGGTTAATGGTGTATTTCCACATAAATGTCTGAAGAAGGGGAAATGGAATGGAATGGAATGGAATGGAATGGAATGGAATGGAATGGAATGGAATGGAATGGAATGGAATGGAAGAGAGAAAGAAAAGAGAGGTTCAGAGAGGCGAGGAGAGGAGAGGTTCAGAGAGGAGAGGAGAGGTTCAGAAAGAAGAGGTTCAGAGAGGAGAGGAGAGGTTCAGAGAGGAGAGGTTCGGAGAGGAGAGGAGAGGTTCGGAGAGGAGAGGTTCGGAGAGGAGAGGTTCGGAGAGGTTCGGAGAGGAGAGGTTCGGAGAGGAGAGGAGAGGTTCGGAGAGGAGAGGTTCGGAGAGGAGAGGAGAGGTTCGGAGAGGAGAGGAGAGGTTCGGAGAGGAGAGGTTCGGAGAGGAGAGGTTCGGAGAGGAGAGGAGAGGTTCGGAGAGGAGAGGTTCGGAGAGGAGAGGTTCGGAGAGGAGAGGTTCGGAGAGGAGAGGAGAGGAGAAGAGAAGAGAAGAGAAGAGAAGAGAAGAGAAGAGAAGAGAAGAGAAGAGAAGAGAAGAGAAGAGAAGAGAAGAGAAGAGAAGAGAAGAGAAGAGAAGAGAAGAGAAGAGAAGAGAAGAGAAGAGAAGAGAAGAGAAGAGAAGAGAAGAGAAGAGAAGAGAAGAGAAGAGAAGAGAAGAGAAGAGAAGAGAAGAGAAGAGAAGAGAAGAGAAGAGAAGAGAAGAGAAGAGAAGAGAAGAGAAGAGAAGAGAAGAGAAGAGGTTGGAAGGAAGAGCTCACAAAACCCACTCTTAAGCCTGGGGGTTTTAATTTTGTGCTTCAGAGGAAAAAAAATGCTGTTTTTCTAAAGCTGAAAGGAGACACTTTGAAATTCAACTCCACATTATCAAATATTGTTTTGAGAAGGCAAATTTCCACAGAAAATGTTGAAGGAGGCATCGTGAGGCAGAACTTGCTTCTGCTCCTGTGGTCAGCAGCAATGCACTGGGCTTGCCAGTATACACACTCTTAAGGGCAACAAGTGGCTTGCCAGTATACACACCCTTAAGGGCAACAAGTGGCCTACAAACCATAGTAGCTTTGGTTTGCTTTAATAGATAAAAGCAAGCAGTTTATTTTGTTTTAAACAGATGGTATGTCCATTTTTCATAGACCATTTAGAAAGCACATTGCCATGGGCCTCCAAGTGACAAACACACTGAGGCATTAGCAAGTGACAACACGCTTTGTACTCCTTGACACGGATGAAAGAATTCAATTCAACTTTTTCTCTTTTGCTCCCTGGAAAGAGAAATGCCTGAGAAGAAAATATGTTTTAGCCCTACCTCCTGAGAACGAAGCTGAAATGATGCTCTGTCTGCAACTTGATCTCTTTGTCTTCCCTTCCCCTCACTACCTTTGGGTGATGTTGGTTAACAGCAACCAAAAGTGACAGAGGACAAAGTCATTTCATTTTCATGGAAAGAAGTGGCTGAGTAAAGGGGAGCAATAATAAGCATCTCATGGTCTGAATGGTAGGTACTCAACCTCCTATCAGAAAATCTGCTGAGCAATCGCTGCTGAAGGACAATCATAGAATCATAGAAACATAGAAACATAGAATCACAGAATCATAGAATTACAGAATCACAGAATCATAGAATGAATAAGGTTGGAAAAGACCTCAGAGATTATCATCAAGTCCAACCTATCACCCAACACCTCAACACTAACTAAACCATGGCTTCAAGTGCCACATCCAATCCCTTTTTGAACACCTCCAGGGATGGTGACTCCACCACCTCCCTGGGCAGCACATTCCAATGGCAAATCACTCTTTCTGGGAAGAACTTTCTCCTCACCTTGAGCCTAAACTTCCCCTGGTGAAACTTGAGAATGTGTCTGTGGCAACGCCAGCGACGAGCAGTGTGAGCAATCTGGCAGTGCAGGCCTAGAGCCTGACATGGTGGTAGGCCATGCTCAGCATGAGTGCAGAGCAAGCTAGCAGTGTAGCAAAACAGTGCTGTGCCTGCAGCATGTAACTAGAACAGGGCACTGGTAGCTATAAACATGGACAGTTACCTTGGGACAACAGGACATGCACCTGCATCAACAACCTCGTTGTGTCATTAGTAGTTGGACCAATAATCTGTAATAGTGCAATGTGTGGTCACTCAGAGGGAACCAATGAAGCCATGCCAACAAGGCACTCTGAGTTTATATGTTGTAGAAGTTCCCTTTCTATGCACTTCTGACTTTCCTGTCTCTTCTTCTACACTTTACTTTACTGTGCTATACTCGCACCTCAGGCCTGCACCATAGGCCTGCAACACTGGAACAATAAAGGAACAATACTTGATCATATTGGTCAGCCGTATTGATTCCAATCTCCGTCGCCCCCATATGTGTCCTCTCGTTCAGGTGCTGGTTGCCTGGGAGAAGAGACCAACCCCCACCTGGCTACAAACTCCCTTAAGGGAGCTGTAGAGAGCAATAAGGTCTCTCCTGAGTCTCCTCCTCTCCAGGCTAAGCACCTCCAGCTCCCTCAGCCTCTTGTCATAGGGCTTGTGCTTGAGACTTCTCCCCAGCTTCGTTGCCCTTCTCTGGACACGTTCAAGTGTCTCAACGTCCTTCTTAAATTGAGGGGCCCAGAACTGGACACAGGATTCCAGGTGTGGCCTAACCAGTGCTGAGTACAGGGAGAAAATGAGTTCCCCGCTCCTGCTGGCCACACTATTTCTGATGCAGGCCAGAACCTGCAGAAAACAAGGTGAGCTTGGCTCCATGCTCACACCACCACTATTTATATGGTTATTTTCCCTGTCCTTCAGAGTTCAAAACATCGCAACCCAGGCAACTCTTATTTACTGCAAGTATCTAGTCATGAGGTCTTGGGTGACAGGTTGGACTTTGAGGTCTTTTCCAACCTTGTTGATTCTATGATTCTATATAGTAAACAGAGATACACTTTCAATGGCAACTTGCTGTGGCAGCTGATCCTCACACCACAGCATTATCTTAATAAACTGCCTCTCAGCCCCAGGGTCTTTGTTCTCATGTAAGTGACCTAGAGTTGGTCACCCTGGATCTTCCACAAAGCATGATGAGCACAGAGGTTATATGAGTTAATTGCATGGTAGCTGCAAAAATAGTGTGTTTTCTTCCTTTCAGCAATGTGGTCTTTCCCTGTTGGAAACAATTGGAGTTACACCGTAATTCCAGCTAATGACAAAACTGCATATCTGGATAACTCTGTCATTAGTTAATGCTACCACCACACAAGCTTGTCTGTATGGTATTTGACAACACAATTAAGGTTTAACAGCCTCCTCCAGGATGAAGAAAACATTGGATTAATTAGGGAACTTGCTGCAGATTTAGAAAACTAAGATGAATATCCCTTTTATAACTGTATTAAAATCCTACAGTGTGAGAACCAGATTGTAATCTGTTACTGTAGTGCAACTCCTTAATATCTCTTGAATTACTCAAAATGTAACTCACTGGCAATCAGACTCTGGCCCCATACAGCTTAAAAGAACATCTGACTCACTGCTCATGTAAAAAGGATGCAACCTCTATCAAAACAGGAGATGCATTCTATAATGCACAGCAATCAATTTGTTTCCTAGGAGAGTTCAAAATTCTCTGACAATGGGGAATATATGCTGGTACTCCTAACTGATGTTATTCCTATTGGTCTGCATGCTACTTTCACTATGAATAACTGCAGAAAAGCAGAAACCAGGGCCCATTACTCAGTCCTTTCCCCATACACATCTCAGAGCTACAGCAAGCTTCTTCGTCTGACTGAAGAATGGAATGGAATGGAATGGAATGGAATGGAATGGAATGGAATGGAATGGAATGGAATAGAATAGAATAGAATAGAATAGAATAGAATAGAATAGAATAGAATAGAATAGAATAGAATAGAATTAACCAGGTTCGAGATCATCAAGTCCAACCTATCACCCAACACCATCTAATCAACTAAACCATGGCACCAAGCACCCCATCCAGTCTCTTCTTAAACACCTTCAGTGATGGTGACTCCACCACCTCCCTGGGCAGCACATTCCAATGGCCAATCTTTCTCTCTATGAAGAATTTCTTCCTAGCATCCATCCTAAACTTCCCCTGGCACAGCTTGAGACTGTGTCCTCTTGTTCTGGTGCTAGTTGCCTGGGAGAAGAGACCAGCCCTCACCTGCCTACAACCTCCCTTCATGAAGTCGTACACAGCAAGAAGGTCTCCCCTAAGTCTCCTCTTCTCCAGGCTAAGCAATCCCAGCTCCCTTAGCCTCTCCTCACAGGGCTGTGCTCCCAACCCCTCCCCAGCTTTGTTGCCCTTCTCTGGACACCTTCCAGCAACTCAACATCTTTCCTAAACTGAGGGGCCCAGAACTGGACACAGGACTCAAGGTGTGGCCTAACCAGTGCTGAGTCCAGGGCCAGAAGGATTTCCCCACTACTGCTTCTACAGGTAATGGGTCCTCCTCAAATACTTTTCTCCAACATTTGGTGTTAGTTATTTATCTGCAAGTGAGAGAAAGAAATTTCCACTTGAACTGGATTGAGAGGACACAGTCTCAATCTGCGCCAGGGGAAGTTTAGGCTTGAGGTGAGGAGAAAGTTCTTCACTGAGAGAGTTGTTAGCCATTGGAATGTGCTGCCCAGGGAGCTGGTGGAGTCACCATCCCTGGAGGTGTTCAAGAGGGGATTGGACATGGCACTTGGTGCCATGGTTTAGTCATGAGGTCTGTGGTGACAGGTTGGACTTGATGATCTTTGAGGTCTCTTCCAACCTTGGTGATTCTGTGACTCTGTGATTCTCAGGCTCCGTGTAGCTGGTCAAAATCCCTCTGAACCATCACCTGGTGCCTTCCTAGGATTACCAATTCTCTGGTGAGGATTTTGCTGCATAAGAAATTTTTACAGAAGTTACATTCAATTACACCTGCATTACTGAAGACTCCACAGTAGAGGCTGAATGTCAGAATGTCCAGGACTACCTGAAGGGAGGGAGCATAAATACTCTTTTTTTGCCAGCCATGCCCTAATTACACAGATGGTTTTTCCTCACCAAGATGAACTCAGCATCAGGACAAACCTACTTCAGAAGCCCTCATTTCAATTTGTTTCTGCCACTACTACACTTGCTCCTCAGGCGCTTACAGAGTACCTCCTTGTTGTACAGTCATCCTGTGGCATCCCTTAGAGACATGTCTGAGAGCTTTACAAAGGTCTGCACTCTCTGAACAATTCTCATAGTCACTGAACCACCCTGCATTAGCAGAAGTGCTGTTTGGTTTAGGTTTGGGGGTTTAGTTCTGCATTTCCCTTCCCCCTCATCCCTGTAACAGTGAACTAGTGAACTGAAGTGTCTTTAAAAGGACAGTACACACAGGCTTACATCTCACCCTATAGTGCTCAATTTGTGCTATGTTGACAGCAATGTTAGCATGAAAGGAAGTTTCTCACCAGGTTTCAAGTCTTCCATTTCTTATTGTTTAAGATAGCAGTAGCTATTGCTGCTCATCCTCCCTGATAACAAAGACAGACAGATTCCAATAGAATAGAATAGAATAGAATAGAATAGAATAGAATAGAATAGAATAGAATAGAATAGAATAGAATAGAATAGACCAGACCAGACCAGACCAGACCAGACCAGGTTGGAAGAGACCATCGAGTCCAACCTACTATCCAACACCACCCAACCAACTAAACCATGTTATCAAGCACCCCACCACGTCTCCTCCTGAACACCTCCAATGATGGTGACTCCACCACCTCCCCAGGCAGCCCATTCCAATGGGCAATCACTCTCTCTGTATAGAACTTCTTCCTAACCACCAGCCTAAATCTCCCCTGGCACAGCCTGAGACTGTGTCATCTTGTTCTGGTGCTTGCTGCCTGGGAGAAGTGACCAACCTCTGCCTGTCTACAACCTCCCTTAAGGTAGTTGCAGAGAGCAAGAAGGTCTCCCCTGAGTCTCCTCTCCAGGCTAAGCAACCCCAGCTCCCTCAGTCTCTCCTCATAGGACTTGTGCTCCAAACCCCTCACCAACTTTGTTGCCCTCCTCTGGACACATTCCAGCAACTCAACATCCTTCCTAAACTGAGGAGCCCAGAACTGGACACAGTACTCAAGTTGTGGCCTAACCAGTGCTGAGTCCAGGGGCAGAATGACCACCCTGCTCCTGCTGGCCACACTATTCCTGATGCAGGCCAGGATGCCATTGGCCCTCCTGGCTTTCTGGGCACACTGCAGGCTCATGTTCAGCCTACCATCAACCAGTACTCCCAGGTCCCTCTAGAACAAAGCAACATCAATGAGACACTGAAATAACTGCAGCGATCCTCACAGCTACATTCCAATGATGACAGGGCTGGAAAGCATTTCATCTTCAAGATTATCAAATTCAATCTTCTGCTTCCAATTCAATATTCAGCTTCACCTGGCTGCCCATTCCTCATTGAAGAGCCAAATGAGATGGATTTTCTGCAGGCCAAGATGACCACTTCTCTGCCTGGCTACCTTTGCAACATTTTAGGTATAGGTTTGACTGCAGTGGGTTGACTGACTCACTTTACACTACTCCCTTTATTCTTGGGCAAGATGAGCCTGAAAATTATTCCTTTGATCATTTCTATTTTGTTTGCAGCCTGTAGTTCCAAACAGAATCAGCTGTGGTGTTAGGGAAAAGGTAAACCTAGGTGCAAGGCTGGCAAGCTGGCTTTATAGAAAGATGCCCTGTCAGAAGTGATGCCTATTTCCACACTTGAACAGAATAAACCTGCTCTCACCGTGCAGTTCTCCATTCTCTTCCTTCTCATCACTATCGGATTACATTAAGAAGCTACTCCGCTCTTTCATTATCAGTGAGCCTTCCCTTTCCCTCTCCCCAGAGACTCTGTGCAGTTACATAATCTCCCTTCATAGTTTCCAAGAAACTGAAAAAGGGATTCCAATGTTTTTTAGCCTCTCTCTGCTACTTAAATGTTTTTAATCATTTCCTTCCCAGGCTGAATTTACAGCTGCCTTCCATTCTGCAAAGAGAACAATATAAACTGTACATGAGGCATGTTCTGCAAATTGACATGGAACTTTAACAAACACAGCATGAAAAATAGAATCATAGAATGAATAAGGTTGGAAAAGACCTCAGAGATCATCAAGTCCAACCTGTCACCCAACACCTCAGGACTAACTAAACCATGGCACCAAGTGCCACATCCAATCCCTTTTTGAACACCTCCAGGGATGGTGACTCCACCACCTCCCTGGGCAGCACATTCCAATGGCAAATCACTCCTTCTGAGAAGAACTTTCTCCTCACCTCCAGCCTAAACCTCCCCTGGTGCAGCTTGAGACTGTGTCCTCTTGTTCTGGTGCTGGTTGCCTGGGAGAAGAGACCAACCCCCACCTGGCTACAACCTCCCTTCAGGTAGTTGTAGACAGCAAGAAGGTCTCCCCTGAGCCTCCTCTTCCCCAGGCTAAACAGCTCCAGCTCCTTCAGCCCCTCATCATAGGTCTTGTGCTCCAGACCTCTCCCCAGCCTCATTGCCCTTCTCTGGACACTTTCAAGTGTCTCAATGTCCTTCTTAAAGCGAGGGGCCCAGAACTGGACACAGGACTCAAGGTGTGGCCTATCCAGTGCTGAGTACAAGGGCAGAATGATTTCCCTGCTGCTCCTGCTGGCCACGCTATTCTTGATGCAGGCCAGCTAGTAACTCCACATGGAGTGCTTGCTCACATCCAGGTGCCCATTATATTTATCTGCCAGCAGAGGACCATAAACACACACCTTTTTTTTTTCATGCCTCTGCAACCATGCTACCCTGGGCTGCGATCTCAGCAGATTTCACTGCTAAGCAAGGGTCACACCTCTGAGGAAAAGTCTCAGTACACCAAGTGGAGAACTTATTCAGTAAATGCAACTCTTTCTTCTGAGTCAGTGTTGAAGTAATGCCAACATCCATCATAAGTTATCAGAAGAGATTAATCCATGGACCTTTGCCACCAAAGTACAGGCCTCTACCACTGCAGAACGCGAGGAAACTGCTTCACTTAGAAAGCAGCAAGCTCTTATTCCACATGCAGAGGAGCCACTGAATTAGGGTATAACACAATTTCACAGAATGTCAGACCAGCAAAATATTAGCAAGCAATCTCCTTCTTTCAGATGGAACAAACTTATTTGTCACCACTGAAATACTTCTTATAAGGGCACAAGTACCAGTGCCCCTTCTGAGAGCATGCTCGCATTCTGGTTATTGCATTCCACCTCCCTAAATTCAACCTGTGCCTTTATCAGCTACTTCTATTTCATTTCTTCTTTGCTTCCATGACAAAATGCTTCCTAACAGGTATGGATAAGTCTGAAGAGTTGTAAAAAATACTGTTAAATCCTCACTGCACTCTACCTCAGGCAGAGCTGTTAATGTCCCGAAGCATTTTTACACAGTGTGTCGGGCCTGGACCCCTATAAAATCTACTTAAAGGCAACCTGTCATACCAAAATACTTGCATGTTCACCACTCAGGCCCTGGATGACCTTCTCCTTATCATATGTTCATGACATGGAGTGGAATGGAATGGAATGGAATGGAATGGAATGGAATGGAATGGAATGGAATGGAATGGAATGGAATGGAATTAACCAGGTTGGAAAAGACCTCAGAGATTATCAAGTCCTACCTATCACCCAACACCATCTAATCAATTAAACCATGGTACTAAGTGCCCCATCCAGTCTCTTCTTAAACATTTCCAGTGATGGTGCCTCAACCACCTCCCTGGGCATCACATTCCAATGGCAAATCACTCTCTCTGTATAGAACTTCTTCCTAACATCCAGCCTAAACCTCCCCTGGTGCAGCTGTGTCCTCTTGTTCTGGTGCTGGTTGCCTGGGAGAAGAGACCAACCCCCACCTGGCTACAACCTCCCTTCAGGTAGCTGTAGAGAGCAAGAAGGTCTCCCCTGAGCCTCCTCTTCTCCAGGCTAAGCAACCCCAGCTCCCTCAGCCTCTCCTCACAGGGTTGTGCTCCAAACCCCTCACCAACTTTGTTGCCCTTCTCTGGACACCTTCCAGCAACTCAACATCCTTCCTAAACTGAGGGGCCCAGAACTGGACACAGGACTCAAGCTGTGGCCTAACCAGTGCTGAGTACAGTACATCTAGTATACCAAACCCCACATCCTAAGTGCTAACAGAACGTTAAAAGTACCTACATAAAAGTACTTTAAAGCCTCATTTAACTTAACTCCAAAGATTCATTAACAGAAACCAACTGTAATTAAGATTGTTGTTGACCTACCTTCTCCCTGCAAGGGCAACAGAATAATAAACTCAGATTTAGACAGTATCTTTCAGTCTAGAGAATTCCATCCAGCAAGTCTGATCTTAGACATACTTACACATGAGTGTTATTAACATACATGAGTAAACCTAAGCAAACCAATCCACCCAGTTTCATTACCAGCTAATACCATGCTTGATCTGCTAAACTATGTGGGTTCTTTTTACCTGCCTTATCTATCCATCAACAAATTATCCACCCCTCAAAAATACTCTCCCTCTAACAACAGCAATGTGCTGGCAACAACTTCATTCTTAATCCTTATGTTCTCTCCCCACCAAAAAACAAAATCCTTCCTCCACCTTCATTTAACCTCTTCTCCAACCTCCATCACCAACACCGTCAGCCAACACCCAGAGATGAACACCAGCAAGGACTCAATCTGTCAGATCTGGCTTTAAGCAGTCACCTGGGGTGTGTTTGAAGGGTATTGGGTTTTAATGTATAGATAACACTTTTAATATATAGGCAACCAACCTTTTCCATATTCTTCTGCACATAGAGAACCTAAATCTGGCCTCCACAACTTCAAAATACCCCTCTTGTGCATCATCAAGTACTGAAACAGGGGGCAGTCTCACCAAGCAGGGCTACCCCAGAGCAACTTGCCCCTGTGTGTGGCACATCTGCAGGATCACTATTTTGGAATGGAATGGAATGGAATGGAATGGAATGGAATGGAATGGAATGGAATGGAATGGAGTAGAGTACAGTAGAGTAGAGTAGAGTAGAGTAGAGTAGAGTAGAGTAGAGTAGAGTAGAGTGGAGTGGAGTGGAGTACAGTAGAGTGGAATGGAATGGAATGGAATGGAATGGAATGGAATGGAATGGAATGGAATGGAATGGAATGGAAGAGAAGAGAAGAGAAGAGAAGAGAAGAGAAGAGAAGAGAAGAGAAGAGAAGAGAAGAGAAGAGAAGAGAAGAGAAGAGAAGAGAAGAGAAGAGAAGAGAAGAGAAGAGAAGAGAAGAGAAGAGAAGAGAAGAGAAGAGAAGAGAAGAGAAGAGAAGAGAAGAGAGAAGAAAAGAGAAATACAATAGAGTGGAGTAGACTAGAATAGAGTGGACTAGACTAGACTAGAATAGAATAGAATAGGAGTTAACCAAGATGGAAAAGAACTTTAGATCATCACGTCCAACCTATCACCCAACACCATCTAATCAACTAAACCATGGCACTAAGCACCCCATCCAGTCACTTCCTAAATACCTCCAGTGATGGTGACTCCACCACCTTCCTGGGCAGCACATTCCAATGGCAAATCTCTCTTTCTGGGGAGAACTTCTTCCTAACATCCAGCCTAAACCTCCCCTGTCACAGCTTGAGACTGTCCCCTCTTGCTCTGGTGCTGGTTGCCTGGGAGAAGAGACCAACCCCCACCTGGCTACAACCTCCCTTCAGGTAGATTAGATTCAGGTAGATTAGTTTTCTTTCACCACAATACATTTCAAATATCTTCATGTGGTTAATCTACCTCCCCATATTCAGTGCCAGCTTTGAAATACATCTACTTTTTAATATTTCCCCTCAAACTCATTCCTCCAGACCTTCAAGTATTGCTCCTCTTTGAGCTTCACTCACATTGTCAATACCTTGCTGTTCATATGATCTTTAGAGGGTTTGCATATGTTCACAGCAGAGTCTTATAAAAAGGGAATCCCACCTCTTTGTTCATGAGCATGGCACCTTTTTTCTTGTCAACTCAAGCATAAACTGTGTTGCTCTGTAGCTAAGTCACACTCCAGACTGATGCATTACTTCCTGATGGGTCTTAATTCCAGATCTTTTCCAGCCTGGCTATTACCCATCGATAAGTTCTCAATACAAGCCCTGTGAAGAGAGGCTGAGGGAGCTGGGGGTTATTAGCCTGGAGAAGAGGAGGCTCAGGGGAGACCTTCTTGCTCTCTACAACTACCTGAAGGGAGGATGTAGACAGGAAGGGGCTGGTCACTTCTCCCAGGCAACCAACACCAGAACAAGAGGACACAGTCTCAAGCTGCACCAGGGGAGGTTCAGACTGGATGTTAGGAAGAAATTCTACACAGGGAGAGTGATTGCCCATTGGAAAGTGATGCCTGGGGAGGTGGTGGAGTCACCATCATTGGAGGTGTTTAGGAGGAGACTTGATAGGGTGCTTGGTTGCATAGTTTAGTTGATTAGGTGGTGTTGGATGATAGGTTGGATACGATGGTCTCAAAGTTCTCTTCCAACCTGGTTTATTCCAACCTGGCCTATCCTAGCCTAGCCTAGCCTAGCCTAGCCTAGCCTAGCCTACCCTGTCCTGTTCTGTCCTGTTCTGTCCTGTCCTGTCCTGTTCTATTCTATTCTATTCTATTCTATTCTATTCTATTCTATTCTATTCTATTCTATTCTATTCCATTCCATTCCATTCCATTCCATTCCATTCCATCCCATTCTATTCCATTCCATGCTATCATGTAGGAGTTCTCCTAAAGTTCTGTTTAGTTCAAAGCAAAGATGAAAGTTTCAAAGGTTATAGGTTTTGCTCAAGGCCCCTACTCCACAAAGCATTTAATTACATGCCAAACTTTAATGTATAAATCCACCTGATCCAGGCAAGAAGAAATGAGCTTAAGTATATGTTAAGAAAAGAGTTAGGCATGCAAGTCAGTGCTCTGCTGAACCAAATCTTCAGTTTCTGTAATCACTTGGATGGTTTATTTCCCATATTTGGCAAGAACTGACAGCTCAATGCTTCTATGTTACAGGACTTGAAAATGAAGCTGCACAAGAGTCCAAAACTGACATCATGCTTTTGTTCCTTCCTTAAAATAAGAAAAGGAAGCAAATTACTATGCAAATATGCAACAGTACAGTTATCATTAAGCCTATAGACATTAACAATGCAGCATGTTAACTCTATATTCTACTTATTGTAGTATCCTCTTTAAGAAACAGGGGGGGAAAGCCTTTGAAAACCTGAAAATCCACATGTAGGTATGTATGTAAGATAAGCAGCACATTCCATAAGAGATCATGAGCCATGGTCACCACTGCATCCTTAAACAGACAGAACAAACCTGTCCAGATCTTCTTTACCAACTACCAAACATATTTAAATGCAATGGTCTTAACTCACTGAATCACAGAATCACAAAGGTTGGAAGAGACCTCAAAGATCATCGAGTCCAACCTGTCACCACAGACCTCATGACTAAACCATGGCACCAAGTGCCACGTCCAATCCCCTCTTGAACACCTCCAGGGATGGTGACTCCACCACCTCCCTGGGCAGCACATTCCAATGGCTAACAACTCTCTCTGTGAAGAACTTTCTCCTCACCTTGAGCCTAAACCTCCCCTGGTGCAGCTTGAGACTGTGCCCTCTTGTTCTGGTGCTAGTTGCCTGGGATAAGAGACCAACCCCTTCTGGCTACAACCACCCTTGAGGTAGTTGTAGACAGCAATAAGGTCTCCCCTGAGCCTCCTATTCTCCAGGCTAAGCAACCCCAGCTCCCTCATCCTCTCCTCGTAGGGCTTGTGCTCAAGGCCCCTCCCCAGCCTCGCTGCCCTTCACTGTGCCACAAAAGATGTTGCTTTATCGGGGAGAAGAGGGGTAAAGGGACTAGTCTTTGCTTTTGGTGATGGGTTGACTATTTCCATCAGTCACCAGCTCATGTGAGAGCAGATTTAAGATTTTACATTCAGCAGCAGCAGCAACAAATGCAGCTGGCATAATGAGAATTTCATGGAGAGTATTTTAAAATCACTTCCAAATGTCTTACATGGCTTACGCACAGAATTCCTCATGACCTTTATCTCCATCTTTGCCTTCCCTCATTCTGCCACCTCAGAAACACAGGCAGAGGCTAAGGGGGGACTGCAATTAGGCAGCCATACTAAGCTTAATTTGTGGACTACCTAAATGTAAAAATTTCACAGTTTGGGAATCTGGAAAAGAAAAAGAAGAAGAAAAATTAGAAAATCACTACTTCCCCTCGATCCATAAAGCCTTCCAAAATTCAATTAACACGTCCTAAACTACACCATCCACACATGCTCGTGCACTGAAGTGCATGATTGCAAATGCAGACAAAGAAGTAGCTGCTTATCATAGTATCATAGTATCATTCAGGGTTGGAAGGGACCACAAGGATCATCTAGTTCCAAGCCCCCTGCCATGGGCAGGGACACCCCACACTACATCAGGCTGGACAGAGCCTCATCCAGCCTGGGCTTAAACACCTCCAGGGACGGGGCCTCAACCACCTCCCTGGACAACCCATTCCAGGGCTTCACCACTCTCATGGGGAAGAACTTCCTCCTCACCTCCAGCCTGAATCTCCCCACCTCCAGCTTCATTCCATTCCCCCTAGTCCTATCACTACCTGAGATCCTGACAAGTCCCTCCCCAGCCTTCCTGTAGGCCCCCTTCAGATACTGGATAGTGATACTTATTTTCTTATTGATACTTATTCTCTTATCACAGTATCACAGTATCACCAAGGTTGGAAGAGACCTCAAGGATCATCAAGTCCAACCTGTCACCACAGACCTCATGACTAGACCATGGCACCAAGTGCCACGTCCAATCCCCTCTTGAACACCTCCAGGGACGGCACTCCACCACCTCCCTGGGCAGCCCTTTCAAATGATGAATGACTCTCGCAGTGAAGAACTTTCTCCTCACCTCGAGCCTAAACTTCCCCTGGTGCAGCTTGAGACTGTGTCCTCTTGTTCTGGTGTTGGTTGCCTGGGAGAAGAGACCAACCCCTTCCTGGCTACAACCACCTTTCAGGTAGTTGTAGAGAGCAATGAGGTCTCCCCTGAGCCTCCTCTTCTCCAGGCTAAACAATCCCAGCTCCCTCAGCCTCTCCTCACAGGGCTGTGTTCAAGGCCTCTCATCAGCCTTGTTGCCCTTCTCTGGACACGTTCAAGTGTCTCAAAGTCCTTCTTAAACTGAGGGGCCCAGAACTGGACACAGGACTCAAGGTTGATACTTATTCTCTTATTGATATTTATTGTCTATACATTCTCTTCCCAGAAAGAGAGATTGGCCATTGGAATGTACTGCCCAGGGAGATGGTGGAGTCACCATCACTGGAGGTGTTTAAGAAGAGACTGGATGGGGTGCTTGGTGCCGTGGTGTAGTTGATTAGATGGTGTTGGGTGATAGGTTGGACTCGATGCTCTCCAAGGTCTTTTCCAACCTGGTCAATTCTATTCTATTCTATTTTCTCAGACTTCTAATACTCTCTGGTCATTCCCACTTCCATGTTTTTTATTGAAGTGGCATCTGTTATACCACTTTTGAGTCTCAGTACTCGAAATGTACCAGAAAAAAAAGACCTATAGGCAATATAAAATGTATATGGCTGTGTATTGGATCTGTTAAATAATGCTGTGAACCCCAAAGTCACTCAGAGAATGCCTAACACAAATACTGTTGTTTAATAATGCATACATGATTAAGCTTGCTGTTTCCCCCCCGCCCCCCAGCAAATTTTTCTTGCAATCTTCCGTTTCCCAGACAGAAATAATAGCTTCCCTTTCACAGATTCACTGGCACAACCAATAGGAAAACTGCCACCAGTTTCATTTACAGTGTGAGTGCTGGAAGTACTGCTGGATAGCAAAGGCTTGTAGGTAAAACTCTGCCAGCAACTTCTTGCCGCTTCCCCCCGTACAGGAAGGAAAGGTGGCAAAGAGACAAAAGCAGAGATGCTCCTCTACGCAACTGTTCATCTGTGCCTACTCACCTCCCTTCCCTACTGCAGTTCAGCATTTCCAGCAGCCTTCTAAGCACTCACACCTGCTGGAAGGCTGAATCCCGACAGGCTTTAAGCACCGATACCGGGTTAGATCCACAGCTTGCACTAATGGATTTTTTCAGATAGATGGCAGTGCACAAAAGTGCATCCGAGATTGGTCCAGGGTCGAGATGCCATTTCAATGCTCAGGCACTCTAACTGAGGGAATTACTGCATTATCAAAAGCACTTTTAGAAAGATCATGGCTTAGGACCCGATTCCACTGCACTGTGATAGCCCTGGCTCTTTCAAAGGGGTGAACTGGATGCCAAGAACGTAAATGCAGCAACGCAGCGCTTAGAATCTTGCTTCCCATTCCTCTGAGCAGCAAAGGATTTTTCTTTCAGTGCATTCTAACAGTTTTAGTTTTAAAACACAAAGCTAAAGGATCATCAACATGGCAAAGTCCAAAAAAAAAGATAATGCATACAAAATACAGGAGGTGATAAATACGCTTTTCAAGGGGCTGTAATGGCATAGATTCAGAAGTAGTCCAGCAATGAGAACAGAGCGTTTCAAATCACTCTTATGAGCAAAAAATAATACGCAATTATGACTGAATTTTTGTGCCCTCTTCATTCTAACGGGACCTCGTTATTAAGACAGGAGAGCAGAGTGACATTTTAACCACTTAACTGCGTCCGTGCCAGGAGATTCCCCCTCGCACAAAAGGGGAAGATCAACAAAGCCGCTGAAACAAACAGGAGCGAATCTCACCGCACCAATTAGCAGTCCCGTACCCTACTACTTGGGCGTTTGGACACGCAGCCCGCACTGGTTGTGGAAGCATCCACCAACGTTTTGTTTTCTGTTCGCAGCAGGGGGTTGCTAGGAAACAAAATACTATTGTCTGATTTCATGATCTATCGCCTGGTTTGCCTGGCAATAGCGTCTTCTAAATCTATCACCGGATCATTTTGTATTTCACAGGGAGATGAAGACCAACATTAAAACACATGCACGCGGAGGGGAAAAGTAAACAAGGCTTCAGGATGCAGGGGGAAGGATCTATACATTCCAGGTCAAGGAAGACAAGCTCTCCTCATGGTAAAAGAACTCTAGGCAGCCTGGTGATATTTATACGCACACACACACTCACACGTGTATCAGCATTCCTCGACTGTACCTATAGTTGTGCCGACTTGTCAAAGACTCTTGCTTCTGAGGATACAAAACATTCTCTCACTACTTGGGAGCTACTGTACCCTGCAAGTTCTGCAAATACCACATGCTGCAGACTGCCTGGTGCAGGCGAGCACACACGCTGGAGTCGGGTTTTGTTCTTGGAATTCAGCACAGTGGTGTTTCAGTTTCTTTATGTAATCTTTTTCTTCTTTTTCTTTGCCTTTCCCCCACCACCACCATTTGGAAAGACAGAAGAGACAATTCCCTGCTCTCCTCTTACCCTTCACACCTTCACTTGTAACATAATAACATAATAGATAGACAGACAGAGCATCACGAAAAGCGATCTAAAACCGAAAGGCACAATAGCAAATGTCACACATTCTTACAGTGGCAACTCTTCATGAAGTGTGAGATCAAAAGACTATTAAAACCAGGCAAATGTGGGTGTGTGTCAAGGCATCCCCACAATACAACACCTCAACAGCAGAAAACAGCCGCACTTTAAAAGCTGGGAGTCAGATGAAGAGAGTTCAGCACAAAGCCGTGGAGGAAAAGGCTTTAAATAAAACCTGCAGAGTAGTTATGATTCTTTTATGTGTATCTACAATTTCACACCATGCACAGCATGCACTGTTTCAAAGTCCTTTCAACTCATTTACCAATGTTTATGCATTTTATCATTCCATTTTATATTGGAGGGGAAAGAGAAATAATGAAGTGCATTGCAAAAGACACTGAAGCTCTTGACACACTGCAGTGGAACTTCCAAAGTAGTAACACAACACAGAAAATACACAATTCACCGGAAGGATCTGAGACCTTCTTGTCTCTCCTGCCCAGCAATAGATTTATTCAGCCTCTAACCTTCCTTTCAGAAACCAAGAACCTTTATCAAAACCACACTGAGAATTGAAAGACAAAAAAGAGTAAAATGCAAGACAGCTTTTACCATGCCAGACAACAGCAAGCTACTTCCAGCGATTAGATCAAAGCAACGAGAAATGGACACGACCCACAACCAATCCCACTCCTCGCCAGGGTAGGATACGGCTATTCCCAGGCTGGTAACACACTACAATAACACTGCTAGTTACAAAACCGTTCCCCAGCGGTTCCCCTTGTCCCTCACCGGTCGCATACAGAGATCCCGTCACCCACAGCTTCCCTGAAACCTGTTATAAAGCACTCAGTCAAGGAAGGGTGCAAAAGGAGGAGAGGGATGGGACAATCACCTCCTGTGAGCTGCCACCAAAAACTGTTCTGCAAACTGCAGAGAGGCTGCCGGAGACCCGGCAGCCGCAGTCACCTAACTCGGGGGGAGAGCGGGCTTCGCAAGCGGGAAAGATCCCGGGGTCCGACCCCGGCTGCCTAAGGGTGCGCTGCCGCCGACCCACGCCTGTGCCCCAAGGGAGGCTGCCCGGCGCGGCGGGGCTCTGTCCCCGGCGGGGACAGCAGTGGAAGCGGGAGCCCCGTCCTCCCCGCCGCTACTGCAGCAACTGCAATTAAAAATAATAATAATAATAAAAAGGGTGGGAATCCACATAAATAGATGAATGAATAAATAAACTGTCCGCTAGCGGGAACGGGAAAATAAAAACGCACCCTAAACAGGCGGACCCCAAACAACAACAAAAACCGGGTCCCCAGGAGAGCAAACTTTCTGACTCACCGAGGAGAGCTCCTGCCCGGGGGGGGGCGGCGGGCAGAGGCGGAGGCGGCGCACGGCCCCGCGGCGCCGGGAGAGCAGAGCCGGAGCCGGGCGCCGGCGGCGGGGCTGCGGCGGGGCCGGGGCAACGCGTCTCGCCCTGCTCCTGCTGCCCTCCTTCCCTCCGTCTCTCTTCCCCTCCCTGCCCCGTCCTTCCGCAGCACCTCCCCAGCCTCCCCCACCGGGAGCCGCCCGAGGCGGGCTGCCGCCGCGGGACCGCCGTACCTACCGGCTGCCGGTGCGGGGCCGCGGAGCAGCGGGTTCTGCCGCCGCCGCCCCCCTTCGGCGGCTGCCGGGTCGGGCGGTGCTGCAGCAGGCGGAGGACGCCCCGCGGCGGCCGAGAACGCGGGGCCAGCGGCGCAGGGTGCAGGAGAGGCGGCGGCCGCCGATGCACAGGCAGCGCCGTTCCTCTGCCTCCGTGTGTGTGTGTGAGCGTGTGTGTGCTGGGGAGGGATGCTGCAAGGGACCGAGGAAAAATTCTCCCCTCCTAGCAAAGCCGCCGACAAATGGCAAGGCAGGTGTGCAGGGGAGGCAAGGCTCCCGGAGGATGAGGAGGAGGAGGAAGGGGGAGAGGGGAGGTGAGGAGGGCGGGAAGCGCACAGCCCAGCGGTGGGAGTTGTCGCGGGGCGTCACGGCGTCCTGGGGGCAGCGGCCCCGCGGAGGAGGTCCCGGTGCGGCCCCTGGGGCGGGCGCTGAAGCTGCAAGAAGCGGGGTGAAGCCAAGGGGCTGCCGCAGGGGAGCGCACCCTTCTCCTCTTGAAGTGTGAGGAATGGGCGGTGGGCAGCGGGGAGCGGTCCCTGCGGAGCGGCGAGCGCCAGGTCGGCTGACGGGAACGCCCTACAAGCCGTGATGCTCCAGGCTGCCCCGATAGAGCATCCTGCCGCAAGTTTTCCCCGAAGCCTCCTCTAAAACATACCCGGCCGCTGCTCACAGCACCCCACGCAGCTTTGAGAGCTACACCCCACCCGATGGGACCCGATGCCTCGACAAGTAGTTGCATATCTTATCTGCAGAGGTTTCCACCTCTCACTAAACTGTGGCTTAAAACCAGCACCTCCCAGGGGAAACCCTTGCTACAGGGTGTGAGGTTTTTTGCTTATTCATCTCCTAGGCGGGACGCAAGCCTCAAGTGTGGCAAGAGTGCCTGAGCTCACCTTTTGTCCACAAAGCCATAGGGCAGGTGGCCAAGGACAGCTCTTCCCGGGACAAAGCACTGGGTCCAGGGTCTGGCAGCAACAAGTGCTTCCCCAAAGCCAAGTGCTGCTTGGTGGAGACGCCACCCAACACCTTGTCTGAGCAGAGTTCACGAAACCTTTTATGGCTCCAGCTCAGCTTCCCAAAAAAAAGGTGCTTGCTAATCTGAACTCTTCCTTGTATTGAACTAGGAAAAGCCTGTTCTTCTCCTGGTCTGAATTACCGTGCAGGGCTGTGGTAAGCAGTCCCTTTCCTCTGTAGGGATGGTTGTGATTTAGTGCTGGAGAAAACCTTTGTATGCCCGTTTATAATACATTTCAGCACACCTTTAGGTGACGATTCGTTGGGTAAGTGTAAAGTGGCTGTGTCTGAAAGGTGGGAGCTAACATCAGACATTAAATATTGCACACAGCAGCTAGGATTTCTGGTGACAGGAGGAAAATCTGACAGAAAAACCACCCTCCTCTCTTCCCACAGCACTCCTTTCACCAGAGCACTACTGAACTGCAGCCACAGGTATCGGGCTAATTATATGTGTTCACCAGCCCATCGGTTTGGGTTTACCAGCAAGCGCACTTATGCAACAGAAGCAATTTCCACACCACTGGGCTCATCTGATTTAAACAATACTGGCTTGTGTTGCCTCTGAGTGTAGCTTTTTTCCCTTGGCTGGCAGGGTTAGTGTCACAGCTTCAGTTTGAGAAGTGACAACAAATAATACTGACACAAATTATACCGAGAAACACAAGGACACACACGGAGGACGAAACACGGAAGTTAGTGCATGGGTTTAGGTAAGAATTAGCTACCTCTGCTGAGGAGCAGAAGACACTCTTGGTCCAGCTGTAAAGATGTGGATAACTTACTTCCTGACTGGTCCTTGGATTGCATTTTGGTGGCTATACAAACATCTGAATAAAGGAAAAGTTGATGGAGGCCTTTCTGTTAAGTGTAGCCCTGATGAAAGCAAGATGGAAATAAAACTTGGACGTGGCACTTGGTGCCATGGTTTAGTAGTCACGAGGTCTTGAGTGACAGGTTGGACTTGATGATCTTTTGAGGTCTTTGCAGCCTCATTGTTTCTCTGATTCTATGATCCTCTCTGTGTTGTTTGCAATTAAGACACATCTCTTAGTTTCATAGTTTCATAGTTTCATTCAGGGTTGGAAGGGACCAGAAGGATCATCTAGTTCCAACCCCCCTGCCATGGGCAGGGACACCCCACACTAGATCAGGCTGGACAGAACCTCTTCTGCCTTTCAAAGCAAAGGCCACAAGCCTGTTTATTTCTAAGCAAGCACCTTTTAAACAGCATGCAGAAAACTTGCAGGGGAGTTCATGCATAACTCATACTTCACCTGTAGTGCAGATTAGCTTGTAAAATCAAAGATTAGTTTAACTAACTAACTAACTAACTAACTAACTAACTAACTAACTAACTAACTACAATAAATAAAGAAATCATGCAAACTCCAGCATCTGAATATATTTCTTAAGTCCATTGCCTGTATCTGTGTTCAATGTGCTGCTTCATCCCTTTCCTCCTGACACTGAATGCAACTGCACTTAGAAATGCACACACATACCATACCGCAACACAGTTTAAACACACTCCCCTTGACTGTTGCATAAGCCTTGGCTGATATAAAACAGAGGTATAAGGAAAGATCTCTGCCAGCATTGGTCTTGTTTAACAGCTGACCAAAGTGTGAAAACCCCTGATTAGATCATTTCAGTGTGGCAGCTGGGGGCTGTCCCCTCCTTCCCTCCCACAGAACTGCCTGGCCAAGTGTGTGGCACACAAACGTGCCTGCGCAGATCGGTAGAAGGTGCTGCCGCCTTTGCCTCATTTTCACTAACACTTTCAGCAGTTGCTTGCTATTTGTAGGTCAGTACAGTGTCTGGTTCCATCCAAAACCTCTCTTTGTTATGTTCTTGTGGTGGTGAGAGGTTCAGTTCTCCCCCCCACACACAAAGAAACCACGGCTAACTCAGTCGGAGAAGCAAAAATGGATTAAACGGTCACAGTTCTGACTAGCTCTTGGGAAGGGCTTGACTCTGAAGACTTTACAATAATTGTTTAATAGCTGTAGGTTTGGGGTTTGGGTTGGGGTATTTTTTTAAGCTTTAAAAAAAAAAGGACTCATTTTAGCTGTCACACAAGCATGCATTATATCCTAAGACTTCAATCAGAGCTGCTAGACATCTCTGAGAGCACAATTAGGCCCTCTAGACCTTTTAAAGCTTCCAAAATAGTCCTGTGTAATTCCTTCTTCTGCGGACCCTGCAAGCTTTAAGGGAGTTTTTGAAAGCTGTAAATTCCTATTTATCCACTAAGAGGCTCACAGGCAATCTTCCCCTAATGGAAATAGAACTGTAAAGCCGAAACATTAATATACACAATATGATACATTATGCAGGGACAGACTCATCGGAGCCAAGAAGAGGGCACAGCAGCGTGCCGCTACGGGGCCAGAGGGAAGTGGGTTTGCTCTACTTCACTCATCTTCCTCCCCACAGGTTTTTGTTATCTAATTTATATTGGCACTGTATGGCTCTCTCTCTAATAAATAAATAAATAACCAAGCTGCCTGACCTTTGAATCTCTCATTTGCATTGGCTGGTAGCTGGCACTGGAGACTAAGAGGGCACAATGTGGTCTAAACATGAGACAAGCGATTCTTAGAATCATAGAATCATAGAATCAATAAGGTTGGAAAAGACCTCAAAGATCATCAAGTCCAACCTAGCACCCAACATTATCTAATCAACTAAATCATGGCACTAAGTGCCATATCCAATCCCCTCTTGAACACCTCCAGGGATGGTGACTCCACCACCTCCCTGGGCAGCACATTCCAAAGGCAAATCTCTCTTTCTGGGAAGAATTTTCTCCTCAACTCCAGCCTAATCCTCCCCTGGCACAGCTTGAGACTGTGTCCTCTTGTTCTGGTGCTGGTTGCCTGGGAGAAGAGACCAAGCCCCACCTGGCTACAACCTCCCTTCAGGTAGTTGTAGACAGCAAGAAGGTCTCCCCTGAGCCTTCTCTTCTCCAGGCTAAACAGCCCCAGCTCCCTCAGCCTCTCCTCACAGGGCTGTGCTCCAGACCCCTCCCCAGCTTTGTTGCCCTTCTCTGGACACGTTCAAGTGTCTCAACGTTGTTAATATGCAAATCTCAGTCCTCCCTCGACTGTAATCCCCTGCCTCTGATTGGCTTTGGTGATGAAAATAAATAAATACATAAACACATAAATCAGGTTATTTGTTAAGCAGGCAAAATGTGCTTTTCAGGTTCCCCCTTAAGATGAAGCATTATAAAGCCTCGAGAATGTACATGCTGGAGACAAACAGCAACAACAAAGCAAGGCAGGGGGGAAAAAAAAAGAAACCAACTAAAAAGCCAGGAAAATGGAATTAGAAACATGATAAAGGGGGAAATTGTGCATTTAATTTTTTTTCTCTACGTTCCCTTTCTTCTTCCTGGCTTTCTCTTGGGAGTTTTGCCAGTGACTGCAGATGGGCCATTTTTGTTCGATTCTTTTTAAACCCTTGTCTCCTGCAGACAATGGTGTGCTCGAGTTCACAGCAGAAGACTTGAATGTGCGCTAAGAATGCTGTGTTGGAGGACGTGCGCGCATCTGTCTTCGCAAGTAAGCCTTGCTGGCCTAAAAATAGAACGCCAGGAAGAAATGTATCAATATGCATTGATAAATATCTTAACAGCAAAATGGGGGATGGAGCAATCGATCAAGAGGCAATCTAATTTAAAGCCACTGCAAAAACCAGCCGCAAATATCAGCACCAATATTAGCATATTCTTCACAGAAGACCAGATTTGGCTAATCACTGAGTTTAGCCAGAGGTCTTTTGCAAGACATGAGCTGATAGGAATGTTTGTGCCAACTTCTATTCTATGCTATGCTATGCTATGCTATGCTATGCTATGTATTCT
The DNA here is from genome assembly GCF_026170545.1 of Melanerpes formicivorus. Classification (NCBI taxonomy): domain Eukaryota; kingdom Metazoa; phylum Chordata; class Aves; order Piciformes; family Picidae; genus Melanerpes; species Melanerpes formicivorus. The sequence goes on from NW_027142453.1 coordinate 2,202,503, forward strand.
ATTCCATGCTATTCCATGCTATGCAATGCATTCTATTCTATTCTATTCTATTCTATTCTATTCTATTCTATTCTATTCTATTCTATTCTGTTCTGTTCTGTTCTGTTCTGTTCTGTTCTGTTCTATTCTATGCATTCTATGCTATGCTATGCATTCTATGCTATGCTATGCATTCTATGCTATGCATTCTATTCTATCTATTCTATTCTATTCTATTCTATTCTATGCTGTGCTGTGCTGTGCTGTGCTATGTATTCTATTCCATGCTATTCCATGCTATGCAATGCATTCTATTCTATTCTATTCTATTCTATTCTATTCTATTCTATTCTATTCTATTCTATTCTATTCTATTC
>NW_027142454.1:0-130000 GCF_026170545.1 Melanerpes formicivorus
TGGAGCAATGAGAGCTCTTCTCCTGAGTGCTTGCAGTAAGCTCCATTACTGCTCTGTGCTGGGGCTCAGAGGCGTTGGAGCTGTGCAGCTGGGGAGGAGAGCTCCTCAACCCCAGGCTGGAGCTGCCTTTCCTAATGCAATTATTCCACAATCATCTTGAAATGGAAGGTAATTAAGAAACGAGGGAGGAGGCTGTGCAGTTGTCGTCAGGAGCTGTAATGCATGAGTTGTGCTGGGACTGCAGGGAATCAGAGAATTGTGGAATTTTGGGGGTTGGAAAAGACCTCTTTGATCATCAGGTTCAACCATCAGCCCAACCCCACCATACTCACCAAACCATGTTCCAAAGTGCCATGGCCACACATTCCTCGAATACCTCCAGGCATGGGGACTCCACCACCTCCCTGGGCAGCCTCTGCCAATCCCTGACCACTCTTGCAGCACAGAAATTTTATCTCATCTCTAACTTAGCCTTCCCCTGGCACAATCTGAGGCCATTTCCTCTCATTCTATCACTGATATTAGGTGGAAGAGACCAACCCCAGCCTCACTGCAGCCTCCTTTTAGGGGTCTCCCCTCAGCCTCCTCTTCTCCAGGCTGAACACCTCCACATCCCTGGAGGTGTTTAAGCCCAGGCTGGTTGAGGCTCTGGCCAGCCTGATCTAGTGTGGGGTGTCCCTGCCCATAGCAGGGGGGTTGAAACTAGATGATCCTTGCGGTCCTTTCCAACCCTGACGGATACTATGATACTATGATACTTCCCTCAGCTGCCTCTCCCCAGCCCTGTTCTCCAGACCCTTCCACAGCTTTGTTGCCTTTCTCTGGCCCTGCTCCAGTGCCCCTATGTCTTGAGCTGTACACAGCCCCTGAGCAGGGCTGTTGCTTGTGTGACATCCTCTTTCCACTCCACCAGCTGTGAACTTCACCTTAAAAATCAGAGCAAAGAGGAGGGTTTGGGGTTTTTTCTGCTTTTGGTGTTGCCTTGTTTTCCCCTTTTATCTTGAAATATAATTAGGCTGAAAAGTGTTTCGGAAGAGGCTTGAAAGATTCAAATCAAGCCTCTGAAGAGCCTGATCAAAGCAGAGGCATCTCCCTCTGCGGAACACCCCCAGGTTATGGGGCTCTGCTGTCATCCCCAGATAACCCCTCTGACTCTGGGCTGCAGGGGTGGAGACAGTGTATGCAGTAGGAAGGACCCTAGTGCCCAGCAGAGAATTTGCTTCCCAGCACTGACTCCAAAGCCCTGATGGTCCATGTGGTCCCTCTCTGGTCCCCCTGTAAGCAAACTGGTGACTAAATGCACCCAGTGCTGGGGGCTGAAGGATTAGGGGGTGTCAGATCCCTGGGGTCCCCCCAGGCCCCTCTCTGCCTTTATACCTTCAGGGCTTTTGCTGGCTGGGGGAGGCCCATGGCTCCCCTGGCCCATGGCTAGCTTTGCTTCCTCCATGCCCAGACAGACACCCCCCAGACAGACAGCTCACCCATTTCTGGGAACTCATAGCCATGGAAAAAAAATTCCCAGCCCTCTGAGTGACTCACAGGGGAGATAATTGCCCACACCACTTATTTTTCTTCCTACTTCTGCTAAAGAAACCATCATCTCCAGCCCGCGGCGCTGGGACACCACCACTGTCACCCTTCCCCTTTGTTTTGTCTGACTTGTCCTCTCCTTGGGGGGGAGAGGGGGGCTCTGCCATTGCCAGCCACCCCACTGTGGGGATTCTGTGGTGACTAGAAAGTGTTGTGCTCATGATGAAGATTCCCCTCCCTTCACCCCCACTTTATGAAACCTGAAGGATCAGAGTCACCCCCACGGACCAATACCTTGTGCAGAAGTTGGGACGAGACCCCCCAAACACCACACCATGAAGCCACCATGCTCATTTTCTTCAGGACTGATGCTGGAGGGGGGAAAAAATTATGTATATAAATAAAGTCCTTCCAAGCAGCCCTGAAGCTCAGAAGCCAACCTCTCCTGCTGAGGGGCTCCCCACGGAGAGCCTGGCTTGGGCATCCTGGCAGCTCCTGCCGCCCCAGCTCCACCGCACGCCGTCAGAAAAGCTTTGCTGAATCAGATCTAAACCAGGCCTGGAAATTCCTTTGGCATGAGCTGAGCTGGGGATTTCAAACCACATACAGCTTTTTCATTACCCTGCCTGTGCTTTTTATTACTATTTTTTTTTCCTTTATACATATATTTTGATTTTCAGGGGGGTTGCTGCTTCACCAGCCTGTGGGTTTGGTTGGATCCCTGTCCCCACGCTGCTCGGCATCCCCACGCTAAAAGCTTTTGCCTTCTGGCTGCTGGCTCATTAATACAGCTCAATTAGTGCTGACTCCTCTGTTGTCCAAAGGGATTGGATTTCCAGTCCCTTCTTGCCAGGATGAGCTCCACTCTGTCACCGCCCCTGGAGGTGTTGAAGGAACGTGTGGCCGTGGCACTTCGGGACACGGTGTAGTGGCCGCGGTGGTGTTAGGTTGGACTGGATGATCTCACAGGGCTTTTCCAACTGGAACAATTCTATGATTCTGTGATCCTGTGTGCACAGCCCTATCCACAGTCAGGATCATTATCCCTCTTTGGGCTTAGAAGTGTTTCTAGGGGGAGTTTTCCCCTTTCATCCCTGGGGAGAGGGGATTTATGGTGGGTCCCTGGAGCAATGCTGCTGCAGGGGGACAGGATGGGGAAATGGAGGCACAGAACCTTCATCTTGGCTTCATCTCATGACTTCTGGAGTGCATTTAAACCTGCATCCCAGGTAAGTGAAGGGTACAGGGGTTGGTCACCCCACAACCAGGACCCTGTTTCATAGGGAGAGACCCTCCCTGTCCTGCCACCAGGCACAAACCAGCTCAAACCATGAGGGATGGAAACCGGGCAGACACGAGAGTTTCTCCAGAGCAGGATCAGGATAAAACAATTTTCACCTGAGCCCCTGCCTCCTGCAGCTGGGCAGGGCTCCTGCCCCACACCCCAACATTCCCCTTCCCACCTCCATGGAAAACACCTTTGTGGGGAGATGCTGGGAGCTTTGAATGGATAATCAGAAGGTTAACTTGGCACAGCAGCAGCTGAAGCAGTGCTTGCAGCCACACTGTGCTGACAGTTTATTTAACCAAAAATTAAAGTCATAATAATCCTATTACAGAAGCAAAGTGGAGCAAGGGAGAAGAGGACTGGTCTAGCAAGGCTTCTCTTCTCTCCTCTCCTTGGAGAGGCTAAGGAAACATCACTCCTGGGCTCGGTGTGGACAGCATTTAACGGTTACATTGCCTTCCTGTGCTGTTGGCTAGCAAAGGTGATTTGATCTTGGGGGCTGGGCAAGGCCTTGGTGGTGGCATTGCTCCCTGAGCTGGGGCCTGGAGAACACCCAGTGAGAGATCCCGAACTCAGGGGGTTCATAGTATCATAGTATCAGTCAGGGTTGGAAGGGACCACAAGGATCATCTAGTTCCAACCCCCCTGCCATGGGCAGGGACACCCCACACTACATCAGGCTGCCCAGAGCCTCATCCAGCCTGGGCTTAAACACCTCCAGGGACAGGGCCTCGACCACCTCCCTGGACAACCCATTCCAGGGTTCCACCACTCTCATGGGGAAGAACTTCCTCCTCACATCTAGCCTGAATCTCCCCACCTCCAGCTTCATTCCATTCCCCCTAGTCCTATCACTACCTGAGATCCTGAGAAGTCCCTCCCCAGCCTTCCTGTAGGCCCCCTTCAGATACTGGAAGGCCACAATTAGGTCACCTCGGAGCCTTCTCCTCTGCAGACTGAACAGCCCCAACTCCTTCAGTCTGTCCCCATAGGAGAGGTGCTCCAGCCCTCTGATCATCCTCCTGGCCCTGCTCTGGACACCTTCCAGCACCTCCACATCCCTCTTGTAATAGGGGCTCCAGAACTGGACACAGTACTCCAGGTGGGGTCTCACCAGGGCTGAGTAGAGGGGGAGGATCACCTCCCTCGACCTGCTGGCCACACTTCTCCTGATGCAGCCCAGGTTCCTCTGGGATGCTCTGCCATGGCTCCCCAGTGTCATTGCTTGAGATATTTCCCTTCTTCCTTGGGGAAGGTGGTGGGGAGCGCTCAGCAACCTTGCATGGGCAGGATCTATCTGCTTCCCTCACTTCCTAGACTGGGAAATGGGAATTTCCCATTCCCAGGCAGCCCTCTGAAATCAGAGGGGCTCTTTCAAGCAATTTCTCATTGCAACAACAACAAAAAAGAAGCAAAGGAGAGAGGAAGGGCTTGAACCACTCCTTAGGTTAGGGATTGACCCCCCTTGCATGCAGCTCTCAGGAAGGCACATCTCAAATCCTGGGTTCAGTTTTGGGCCCCTCACTCCAAGAAGGACATTGAGGTGATGGAGTGGAGCCAAACAAGAGCAATGAAGCTGGTGAAGGGTCTAGAGCATGAGTCTTGTGAGGAGCAGCTGAGGGAACTGGGGTTCCTTAGGCTGGAAATAAGGAGACTGAGGGGAGACCTTTTGGTTCTCTACAACTCCCTGAAAGGAGCCTGGAGCCAGATGGGAGTCAGTCTCTTCTCCCAAGGAACAAGCAACAGGACAAGAAGAACCGGCCCCATATTGCACCAGAGAAGGTTTAGGTAGGACATGAAGAACAGGGTTTTTTTTTCCCCAGAAGGGTTGTCAAGCCCTGGAACAGGCTGCCCAGGGCAGTGGTGGAGTCCCCATCCCTGGAGAGACTGAGAAGCCCTGGAGCTGTGGGGCTGAGGGACTTGGTTTAGTGGTTAGACTCAATGACCTTAAGGGTCTCTTCCAACCCAAACCATGCTATGATTCTATCATTTGCTTCATGAGCATAAAGGTTTCCTGCTCAGGACAGGTTGGAGGTTGGTGAGGCAGCAGGGAAAGGTGGGGTGGGACCTCTGGCTCTGCAGGGATGCTGGGTGCTTCCCTCCAGCATCCAGGATGAAGCAGCTCTGCTCCCTGTGGAAAGACAGCAGCTTTCAAAGGGCAAAGGGAGCAAAGGGGCCTGCTTATGATCAGAATGATTTCCTACCATCAGCCCTGCCCCAGCTCAGGACTAAAGAAAGCAACCCCCCCAGCCTGGCCATGGGATGCAACACACCGCCTGAAGATCTCCAGCCCAAGCATTCAACATCCAGCCTGTGACTGCTTTTCTGGGAGCAAATTCCTTTCCAAATCTCCCCTGCAATTTGTGGTGGGCAAACCTTGTTTGAGCCTGAGGATTTAGCACATTTGGGTTTTTTTGCTGCACCATTTTTTTTTGCAGGGAGGGTCTGGGGGGCCACGAGGGCTGCGAGTTGTGTGGTCCAGCCACCTCCAGGCACGACACCCTGCACCCCACCTCCCCAAAGGCACCCTAGCACACATCCCATCCTTCCTGAGACCCCCCTCCTCACTGAGGGATTGTCCCTGCAGTCCATCCCCTCCACCTTGTGCCCCTGCAGTCTATCCCCTCCACCCTGTGCCCCTGCAGTCTATCCCCTCCACCCTGTGCCCCTGCAGTCTATCCCCTCCACCCTGTGCCCCTGCAGTCCATCCCTTCCACCCTGTGCCCCTGCAGTCTATCCCCTCCACCCTGTGCCCCTGCAGTCTATCCCCTCCACCCTGTGCCCCTGCAGTCTATCCCCTCCACCCTGTGCCCTTGCAGTCTATCCCCTCCACCCCGTGCCCCTGCAGTCCATCCCCTCCACCCTGTGCCCCTGCAGTCCATCCCCTCCACCCTGTGCCCCTGCACATCTGGGGCTGCTGCTGAGGCTCAAGGTTGTCAGGCTTAGTGTTGTTCTTTCTTTTTCCATTTTATGTGGTTTGTGGGCACATAATGGAAGGTGGATTCTGGAGGGGTTTGTTTTCTTGCCAGCCTGAATTATTAATCCAGCTGGGCCTCTTCCTTTCCATTTCTCTTTAGCTTTTCCCTTTGGATTTTATTTTAGGCCATGGCAAAGTGACCAGATGGCAATGCCAGCCCTTGCACCAGCCTCTGATAGCATTGCTCACCGAAGCACAGCCACAGGGCAGCAAGAAGCTGGCAGCAGTGGGAAGCTTCCAGGGGCTGAACAGCTGCTGCTGCTCCCCAGGGGGGCATGGCCAAGGAGAAGGTCCTAGGGATGCCCATGAACCAGCATGCAGCAACCCTGTGCCCCTACCATGGTGTAATCTGTAGGGTTTTGCTGGAAGAGGGCATTGAAGGGTGAACTAAAGCCGCCTCCTGTGCAGGGAGGTGCTGGCCATGCTGGAGGAATAGGATAGGATAGGATAGGATAGGATAGGATAGGATAGGATAGGATAGGATAGGATAGGATAGGATAGGATAGGATAGGATAGGACAGGACAGGACAGAACAGAATAGAATAGACTAAACTAGACTAGACTAGACTAGACTAGACTAGACTAGACTAGACTAGACTAGAATAGAATAGAATAGAATAGAATAGAATTAACCAGGTTGGAAAATACCTACAAGATCATCAAGTCCAACCCATAATCCAACACCATCTAATCAACTAAACCATGGCACCAAGCACCCCAGCCAGTCTCTTCCTAAACACCTCTGGGGCTGGTGACCCCACCACCTCCCCAGGCAGCACATCCCAAGGGCCAATCTCTCTCTTTCTCTCTGAAGAACTTCTTCCTAACATCCAGCCTAAACCTCCCCTGGCACAGTTTGAGACTGTGTCCTCTTGTTCCGGTGCTGGTTGCCTGGCAGAAGAGACCAACCCCCACCTGGCTACAACCTCCCTTCAGGGAGTTGCAGACAGCAAGAAGGTCTCCCCTGAGCCTCCTCTTGTCCAGGCTAAGCAACCCCAGCTCCCTCAGCCTCTCCTCACAGGGCTGTGCTCCAGACCCCTCCCCAGCTTTGTTGCCCTTCCCTGGACACCTTCCAGCATCTCAACATCTTTCCTAAACTGAAGAGATGGGCCTGCAGGGCCAGTGAAACATCCTCACCCACGACATGGCCCCAGTGCAGGGAGAAATTAAAAGGCTTGGCCAAGGCGTTGCAGGACCAGAGCTCCCCACAGCCTCCACCAGCAGCACCCTCAGACATCCCCAGCTTCCCCAGGCAGGTCACAGAATCAGAGTCATGGAATGGGTTGTGTTGGATTGGACCTTCCAAAGCCATCTATCCAGAAGGCTCCGAGGTGACCTAATTGTGGCCTTTCAGTATCTGAAGGGGGCTGCAGGAAGGCTGGGGAGGGACTGCTCAGGATCTCAGGTAGTGATAGGACTAGGGGGAATGGAATGAAGCTGGAGGTGGGGAGATTCAGGCTGGAGGTGAGGAGGAGGTTCTTCACCATGAGAGTGGTGAAGCCCTGGAATGGGTTGTCCAGGGAGGTGGTTGAGGCCCCGTCCCTGGAAGTGTTTAAGCCCAGGCTGGATGAGGCTCTGGGCAGCCTGATCTAGTGTGGGGTGTCCCTGCCCATGGCAGGAGGGTTGGAACTAGATGATCCTTGTGGTCCCTTCCAACCCTGAATGATACTATGATACTATGATACTATGCCATCTGCAACCAGAGCAGGTTGCCCAGAGCCCCAGGCAGCATGCCCTGGAGATGGGGCATCCACCCCCTCTCTGGGCTACCTGGGCCAGGGTCTCATCACCCTCACCCTTAAACATTCTTCCTTATCGCTAGTGAAAATCTCCCCTCAAGAGCCCCTAAGGGGCTGCAGACCCCCGGGTGGCCCCCACCGCGGGGAGCAGGACCATGCTTGCTCCCCGTGCGCTCCAGAGCAGGTTCACACCACCCTGAGCCCATGGGGACACCCCGGCGCTCCCCAGCAGCCGCAGCCTGCCTTGCTGAGGGCAGCACTGGGGCTCGCCCCCTTGCCGTGGCTGCGGGGCGGTTGCTGGCAGGAGGCCGGCAGGGAGGTGACATTGCAGCTGTGCTCCGTGGGGTGCTGGCTGCCTTGGCACTCGCCGCCGCGGCTTTGGGTGGCCCCAGCCCACCCGGCCACCCCCGGGGCTGCTGCTCTCCTGCCAGGCGCGGCGCTCAGCTTTAATTAGCGGGGCGGTTTAATGAGCGGCAGCTCGGTTGCAACCACGGAGCCTTCCTGGCTGAGCAGCGGCGGTTTGTTATGGCTGCGTCTGCTTGTCCCCCTTTGCACCCTGCCTGTCCCCTCCTCTTCCTTGTGGGGAGCAGGCTGCTGAGGGGGAGGCTGCAGGCAGGACCCAGCCCTTATCACACACCAGAGGATCCACATCAGAGGGAACAAGTCTGGGAGCTGGGGCATTGGGAATGCCTGGCCTGGCAGGTCTCTGCCCAGCTGGCACCTCCCTGTGAAAGATGCTTCCACTAGCACCAGCCAAGGGCTCCTCCACGTTTGCTGCTCTCCTCTCCAGCTGCTCCCATCCATGCATAGGCATCAAGGTGCTGGCATAAGGCATCTATCCATACCAGGAAGACTGGGAGAGCATTACCAAACTGAGCATCTCCCCACAGCCACCATGGCGGGGCAGGTGCTCAGGGCCATGGCCAGGGTGACACTGCTGCTGCCATCAGGCTGCACTGGACAAGCAGCCTCAGCCTTTGGAGGAGGACATCTTCCCCTGCTCACAGCACTGATGCCTGCAGCCCCAGCAGCATGCAGGCCTGTGACAGAGACCAGAGGACTTGTTGAAAGAGCCAGGCAGGTGGGAGCAGTCTCAGGCACCTCCTTGTCTCATCATGGCACAGCAACAGGGCCCTCAGCCATGTGGCATCACTGTCTCCCATCTGGTCGTGGCAGTTAGAGCCTCACTGTTGTCCCCACCACTGGTGACCTTATTAACCACCTCAGGCTTCACCCCTCAAGGGAGCCAGGGGATGGGGTCTGGAGGTGCTGAGGGACCCCACCCCCATGGAATGACCCTTTACAGCCACACTAATGAGCTGCTGACGAGCTGTGCTGAGCCAGGAGCAAGCTGGGCAGCAGTTGCAGGGCCATGCTCTTCCTCCTTCTCCTCCTTCTGCTTGGAGCAGAGGGTACCCATCCCCCAGGTATTGCCAACACAATACTGCACCTCCAGCTCTGAAGAGGACAAGGATTCAGTGGCCAAAGAGGAAATAAAATTCCCCACACTGAGGATATCTTTTTTAACAATCTGGAAGGGGGAACTGAGTGCACCCTCTGTAAGTCTGCAGGTGGCACCAAGCTAGGTGGGAGTGCTGAAATGCTTGAGGGTAGGAAGGCTCTGCAAAGGGATCTGGACAGGCTGGATCAATGAGCCAAGGCCAATTGTATGAGGTTTAACAAAGCCAAGTGCCACATCCTGCACTTAGGTCACAATAACCCCATGAATGCTCCAGGGTTGGGGCACAGTGGCTGGAAAGTTGCCTGGCAGAGGAAGGAGCAGGGAGTGCTGGTTGACAGCTGCCTGAATGTGAGCCAGTGTGTGCACAGGTGGCCAAGAACACCACCAGCATCCTGGCCTGGATCAGCAATAGTGTGGCCAGCAGGACCAGGGCAGGGATCAACCCCCTGTCCTGGGCACTGGTGAGGATACACCTGGAATCCTGGGGGCTGCAGGTGGTCAGGTCTGAAATAAAACAACAGTGAAATGCCATGCCCATGTCCTCTCCACCCAGACATCCAGTGGCTCCTCTCTCCAAGAGGATACCCAGTTCACCAGGGAAAGCCAGCAGCTGGCAAGGGCTGACCTGGTAACCAAAGAAGGCAGCAAAAGAATCTTCGATCTGGCCTTGGCTGGCACTGGCGAGGCTGCCCGCAGGGTCAAGCTGCAGACAGGGCACAGCAGGCTCCTTGCTCCCAGCCTCAAATATCTGTCTGCACCACTCTGGCCACAACCCCTCCCCTGGCCCAGAAAGAGGGGAAAATTGCATGTCCCAATCTGCAGCCTTGGCGGAGAGCGATCGGCCCGGAAGGCGCAGCTGGAGATGCCGGGGCCGATAGCATGGGGCTGGGTGTGCTGCTGGGGTACCCCATCTCCCACCCTGCCCACTGCTCTGCCCCCTGGGAGAAGCTGGGGAACTCCCTCCTGCCCTGCTCTGGGTGGCAGAGGGCCAGGCTGATCCCATCAAACCCTGAAGGTGGATCTCTCTGTGGGCAAAATCGTCTTGGATTAAGCGTGGGAGGGAAGGTGGAGCAGTGATGCATATGAGGTGGCCACTCATGTAGTGAAAGGGGTGGGCCTCAGCTGCTGGGGAGGGCAGCCAGGCTCACTGACTCTGGAAGGGACAGAAGGGATGCTGGGGACAGCCAGCTCCCTGATGGCCACCATCAGGGAGTAATGTGTTGGGTGCCAGCCTCTCTAGGATGATGCTGGGAGAGATGCTGAGCGGAAGGGCCTCTGGTTCCTACAGGCAGTGAGCTGAAAGCTGAGAGGAGCCCAGGAAGTGGGGGGGGAGAGAGGGGGGAGGAGGAAACCCTGACGTGTGGCATATTTCATAACATGAGATGTGAGACCTTAATGGGCTGTGAGATAGCAAAGAGGACAGGAAGCCTAAACCTGTCCGTGGCACATAAAGCCCAACAGGAACACAGGATACCATCACCTACAGCCCCCCCAGGACAGACCCTGCTCACTCACAGAGCCCCAGCTTAGATGCTTAACTCACAGGTAGAGTTTCTGACCCTGAAGAGCTGTGCCAAGGCAGTCAACAAGGTTTGGAATAAAAAGCAGTGGTGCCTGAGGCCAGGCTGTGTGGAGGGATGAGCTGGGAAAGCATCCCGATGGCGCAGGGCCGGCAGGTACGTCACCATGACTTGTGGCCAGCACAGTATTTCTCTCTGTGGCAAAGTTAAGCAGTAAATCCTGGCTGGAGGATCTCCCACAGGCACCAAGGGACAGTCACCACCAGGATTTATGGCTCAGAAGCTGCAGAGCCATGCCATAAATATAAGAGGTGTGCAGGACAGCTGGCCCCTGAGCTTCTCCAAGGACAAGCTTGTTTGCTTGCCTGGCCTCTCTCCCAGCCCAATTGTCACTCATTTTGGCCTCACAGCCAGCAATTCTCATTGCTGTTAAAGCTTCCTTGTCTCTGGAAAGAGCAGGTCCCTGTCCACAGCAGCTCCAGGGACGGTCACAACTCACACCAGGGGCACTGTGAACGAGAGAGAGCTGACATCTGGGGTAGTCTTGTCTGCAACGCCTTGCTCTGCATCCACAACCTCTCCCCATCACAACCATCCAGGCTTTGCTGCCTGTGGTCAGCCTCTCCTGGGGTTTAACCCCACCGGCTGCATCCCCCAGACTCATTCCCTATCAACCCCCACCAGGAACAAACCCTGCAGCTGCTGCCACCTCCTGCTGAAGGCCAGAGAAGATGATTTCAGCTGCTCTAGCACTTAGACTGGTGAATCAAGCTGTAGCTGTCGCAACCTCTCTGCAGAGTGACAATGATGGTGGCTGGCTGGGCTGCACTGGGGGTGATGGAGGGTCCTTGCTGGATGAACCAGCCTGTGCTTGGTGGCACTGGGAGGAAGGCTCATGAGCACACTGGGGTCTCATGACAAGGAGGGGGAAACGGTCATCTGCACTTCTGAACTGTGGCCAGGGAATCAGGGAACACTGTCCATGGGCTGGAGGAAGGAAGGAAGGAAAAGGTCTCCTGGGGGAAATAACCTGGTGTATGACACCACAGCAGTGATTATAATCCTGGTCTCCCAAATCCATGTGTACAGCCAGTTGTGGCCAGAAGTTTGAGAGAGGTGATTCTGTCACTCTTCCCTGCTTGGGTGAGTCCTCACCTGGAGTGCTGTGTCCAGCTCTGGGGGCCCCAACACAAGGAGGACATAGACCTGATAGAGTGGGTCCAGAGGAGGACTTGGTGATGATCAGAGGGCTGGAGCACCTCTCCTACAAAAGCAGGCTGAGGGAGTTGGGGCTGTTCAGCCTGGAAAAGAGAGGGCTTCAGGAAGCCCTCACTGCAGCCTTCTGGTACCCGGAGGGGGTTACAGCGGGGTTGGAGAGGGACTATCTACAGAGGCAAGGAGTGACAGGATGAGGGACAGTGGTTTTGAACTAGAACAGGATTGAATTAGATGAGTCGTTAGGAAGAAGTACTTTACTTTGAGGGTGGTGGAACACTAGAACAGGCTGCCCAGGGAGGTGGTGGAGGTCCCGTGCCTGGAGGCATTCAAAGTCAGGCTTGATGGGACTCTGAGCAACCTGATCTAGTTGGGGATGTCCCTGCTGACTGCAGGGAGGTTGGGCTGGATGACTGTTAGGAGTCCGTTCCAACCTAGTGCACATTTCCGAGGGGAGGTGTAAAGTAATTAAACACAACTAGAAACTCATTAATCCCCGATCTGACTCCCATCCCGCCCCGCAGCCCGCAGCTCCCCGCAGCCCGCAGCTCCGCGCAGCTCCCCGCAGCGCCGTTGCATTGCGGCGCCCCCTGGCGGCCGCTCGGGGCCCTGCCGGGGATCTGCTTCAGCCTCTCCTGGCTCCGGGACCCCGGCTCTCGGCGGGCGCTCGTCCAAGGAGCTACGTTCTGCTGACCCACGCGGGAGGGAAAAGCCAGGTCGCGTCCGGGCTTATCTCCGACCAGCCGTAAAGAGGAGGCTAATCCAGCACTGAAATCGTTTGGTCACGTTTTATTGAGGTTTGATTCTCTCTGATTTGGTGCAAAAGCTGAGTCTGGGCTCAGTTGCACATAATGAGATGGTCAGAACTGGTTCACAGACCCCTGCAGACTTCTAGAGACTCCTGAAGAACTCTGCAGAGCTCTGTAGGCCCCTGAAGACCTCTTCATACCTCTATAGCCATCTACAGACCACTATAAATCTGTAGACCACTGGAGATGACTGCAAAACTCTACAGACCTCTAGAGAGCCCTACTGAATTGAACAGAACTTTACAGAACTTTACACTGGCCTTCTTGGCCACCTGGGCACACTGCTGGCTCATGTTCAGCTGCTGTCAACCAGTACCCTGACCAGTTAGAGGGTAGAAGGGCTCTGCACAGGGACCTTGCCAGGCTGGACAGATGGGCAACAGGATGGCATTCAACAAGCCCAAGTGCCAGGGGCTGCACTTTGGCAACAACAACCCCATGCAGTGCTACAGGCTGGGGTCAGAGTGGCTGGAGAGCAGCCAGGCAGAAAGGGACCTGGGGGTGCTGATTGATAGTAGGCTGAACATGAGCCAGCAGTGTGCCCAGGTAGGCCAAGAAGGCCAATGGCATCCTGGCCTGCATCAGGAACAGTGTGGCCAGCAGGAGCAGGGAGGTCATTCTGCCCTGTGATCAGCACTGCTTAGGCCACACCTTGAGTCCTGTATCCAGTTCTGGGCCCCTCAGTTTAGGAAAGATGTTGAGTTGCTGGAAGGTGTCCAGAGAAGGGCAACACAGCTGGGGAGGGGTCTGGAGCACAGCCCTGTGAGGAGAGGCTGAGGGAGCTGGGGTTGCTTAGCCTGGAGAAGAGGAGGCTCAGGGGAGACCTTCTTGCTGTCTGCAGCTCCCTGAAGGGAGGTTGTAGCCAGGTGGGATTGGTCTCTTCTCCCAGGCAGCCAGCACCAGAACAAGAGGACACAGTCTCAAGCTGTGGGAACCTCAAGGGGAGGTTCAGGCTGGAGGTGAGCAGAAAGTTCTTCCCAGAGAGAGTTGTTGGCCATTGGGATGTGCTGCCCAGGGAGGTGGTGGAGTCCCCATCCCTGGAGGTGTTCAAGAGGGGATTGGATGTGGCACTTGGTGCCATGGTTTAGTAGTCATGAGGTGTTGGCTGACAGGTTGGACTTGATGATCTCTTGAGGTCTTTTCCAACCTTATGGATCCTCACTTTGTCCACGGGCTGCTGCCTCCCGCTGCAGAGCTTCCTCCGCAGGCATGGGATCCTGCGCCGCCTCTCCCTGCTGTGTAGCTGTTGGCAGCACAGAGAAGGGGCCAGGCACACAAATAACATCATTAGCAACACCTGCTGTGCCAGGTCACTCCCAACCCTGGAGCAGGTTGAAAAGAGCCCAGCCCCCAGGGGGACAGAGCGACATGATCTGGGGCGGGGCAGAGAGACTCGGTCCCCACTCCCAGGGGGAAGTGGCTCTGGAGCCAAAGTCTATTCCACTCCCCCTGCCTGTCCAGCAAGCCTAGTTTAGGGGAACCATTTTCTTGGTGCCTTGCCCCTGCCTCACCTGTTCAACAGACATTTCTGCTGCCCTCCTGCCTCCCAAGTTACCACTTTGAGAACTGCATCCAAAGAGAATCCAATGGACACCAAGGGAATCCAATGCCCGCTGGGCCTGGTTCTGCAGAGCCTTCCACTTACCCTTTTCCTTAGACCTTTGTAACTTTCCCTATTACTCAACAGACAGGTATTTTTTGTTAAACTTGCATTTTGACTTCCAAACCCATTCCAGACCACTCCTTTTGGGGATTTTGCCTCTGCTTTTACCTGCCTAGTTTGCTTTTACCCCACCTAGGAAGGGCTTCCCTGGACACATTCAAGAGTCTTAATGTCCTTCTTAAACTGAGGAGCCCAGAACTGGACACAGGACTCAAGGTGTGGCCTAACCAGTGCTGAGCACAGGGCACAATGACCTCCTTGCTCCTGCTGGCCACTCTATTGCTGATGCAGGCCAGGATGCCATTGGCCTTCTTGGCCACCTGGGCACACTGCTGGCTCATGTTCAACCTACTATCAACCAGTACCCCCCAGGTCCCTTTGTGCCTGGCTGCTCTCCAGCCACTCTGACCCCAGCCTGTAGCACTGCCTGGGGTTGTTGTGACCAAAGTGCAGCACCTGGCACTTGGGCTTGTTGAATGCCATCCTGTTGGCCTCTGCCCATCTGCCCAGCCTGGCAAGATCCCTCTGCAGAGCTCTCCTACCCTCAGTAGCCTCAGACCTTGAGCTGAAGAGCATCCAATATGTGCAACTACAAATGTTGCAGCTGTACAGCACAACATCCCCTCTGTCTTCAGTCTGACCACTGAGGGCAGGCTGCTTGGTGTCCATCTCCACACAGCAACCAGCTGCTGGGAAAACAAATGGCAAGATGCTTAAGCCAATATTTGCAGCCAGAAGGGGAAGGCAGGGTTGCACATACTGCTCAGTTTATTCTGCAGGCAGATCTCTGAAGCAAATTCCATGTGTGGCCCAAAAAATAGAGAGTGCACGTCACACAGTGGCATGACTCAGGTTGTTGCTGTAGCTACAGTAGGGAGAAAGAACTCATTAAGTTGGTTGGACCACAGGAACAGAGATTGTGTAAAATAAGCAGGGGGGCTGGGGGTAGCAGAGTCAAGGCTAGATTTGTGTCATGTCAATGAGACACAAAGCTACCAGCACCAGAGCCTCTCTTCTCCAGGCTGAACAGCCCCAACTCTCTCTGCCTGCCCTCACAGCAGCCTCCCAGCACTGCTGTGGCCTCCCCTCCACTCCAACACGTCCATGTCTCTCATGTGCTGAGGTCTCCACAGCTGCCCCCAGCACTGCAGGGGGTGTGTGTCACAGCAGAGCATAGCAGAACAGAGGAGCAGAATCCCCTCCCTCTTCCTGTGGCCCACACTGCTGGGGATGCAGCCCGGTGGGATATCTTCTTTAACAACTGCACTAATGTGCCAGCAACAAATGCTGCTGAGGAGCAGCCAGGAGAAGCTGAAGAACCTGCTCTTGCAGCTGGAGTAGACAAGAGATGAGGCCAGGTGGGCTGCAGGCAGTGCTGGGCTCCAGGCAGCACTGGCTTCTCCTGTGAGATGCTGAAGATGGCAGCATGTACCGGCAGAAGCGAAGCAGCCAGCAGCAAACCTCCTCCTCTCTCTGCAGAACAAAAATAAATCAGCCATGACTCCTGAGGTTTCTCTTGCTACAGGCCAGGAGCACAGAGAAATATACCCCAAAGCTCCCCACCTCTGCTCTGACAGAGCCGAGCCCCTGTGTGCACACATGCTCGTGGGGAAGAGCTGGGACTGACACAGCTCACTGGTGCCTGCAGAAGCCATGTGTGGAGCTGGTGTTGATGTTCTTGCTATCCTGGTGTGGACATACCTTGCATCTACTTCTTGC
This sequence comes from Melanerpes formicivorus, assembly GCF_026170545.1. Classification (NCBI taxonomy): domain Eukaryota; kingdom Metazoa; phylum Chordata; class Aves; order Piciformes; family Picidae; genus Melanerpes; species Melanerpes formicivorus. Next base: position 15,923 of record NW_027142454.1, read on the forward strand.
TCCAAGTGTTTGATTTGCAGGCAGTGGACCAGGCTGCTTAGGGAGGTGGTGCAAACACCACCTCTGAGAGGTGTTCACGAAACCTGTGGCCATGGCACTCAGGAACATGGTTTGGTGGTCATGGTGGTGTTGGGTTGATGGTTGGACTGGATGATCTTAGAGAGCTTTTCTATGATCTGATTCTATTCTATGATCTGATTCCTTTTCCCCCTTCCCCCTTCCCTTCCCTTCCCTTCCCTTCCCTTCCCTTCCCTTCCCTTCCCTTCCCTTCCCTTCCCTTCCCTTCCCTTCCCTTCCCTTCCCTTCCCTTCCCTTCCCTTCCCTTCCCTTCCCTTCCCTTCCCTTCCCTTCCCTTCCCTTCCCTTCCCTTCCCTTCCCTTCCCTTCCCTTCCCTTCCCTTCCCTTCCCTTCCCTCCCCTCCCCTCCCCTCCCCTCCCCTCCCCTCCCCTCCTCTTTGATGTGATTTGATTTGATTCCATTCTAATCCAGCCAACAATCAGAGGCTTTTCTCTGGGCCACACCATAGTGCCCCCTGGTCAATCCAGCTGCTTTGCACAAGCCTCATGAGCAGAGATTTTGGGTGGTGACAGTGTCCCAGGCATGGAGGTTGTAGCCAGGTGGGGATTGTTCTCTTCTCCCAGACAACCAGCACCAAAACAAGAGGACACAGTCTCAAGATGTGCCAGGGGAGGTTTAGGCTGGAGGGGAGGAGAAACTTCTTCCCAGAGAGAGTTTTTGGCCATTGGGATGTGCTGCCCAGGGAGGTGGTGGAGTCCCCATCCCTGGAAGTGTTCAAGAGGGGCTTTGATGTGGCACTTGGTGCCATGGTTTAGTAGCCATGAGGTGCTGGGTGACAGGTTGGACTTGATGATCTCTGAGGTCTTTTCCAACTTTATTGATTCTATGATTCTATGATTTGGGGGATGGAACCAAAGCTGTGCAGGAGCTGTCTCTGATCAGTGAGACTCCAGTTTCAAGGTGATCCTTAAGGCTTGGGCTTTGTGAGGTCATTCCAAATGTCATAGAATTGGACTTGTTGGATGCCATCCTGTTGGACTCTGCCCATCTGTCCAGCTGGTCAAAGTCCCTCTGCAGGGCCCTTCAACCCTCTAACAGATCAATTCCTACCCCCAGCTTGGTGTCCTCTGCAAATTTACTGGTGCTGGACTCAATCCCCTCATCCAGATCATCAATGAAGATGTTAAAGAGCACAGGGCCCAGCACTGATCCCTGGGGCACACCCCTGGTGCCTGGCTGCCAGCTGGCTGTGGCACCATTCACCACCACTAACCTGGCTTTCTCCAGGAGCTGGGGCTGGCTGGTGATTTTGCTGAAGGAAAGCCTATGTGGCCATTCACAACTCTGATTTGTTTTGAGCAAGGATGCCTCTGAGGCTGCAAAATCCACGGCACATGGTGAGGATGCAGAAGCTGGAGTCTGTAAAACCAGTGCTCTGCAGCAGGGAGAGCCCTCACCTAACGAGAGCTGATGGACAGAGCAGCTCTTAACCACCCAAAGTTCCCTCAGAGCTGACCACCACTTGCACTCCTGCTGGGGATGGGAGGGGTCTGGTGTGCTGGGATGGCCACAGCCAGGGGTGGGGAAGGTGGGTCCCACCTGCACCTCTGCCCTCACTCACCTTAGCAAGCTGCTTTTACTGTTTATTGCTTTCCCACTGTTACTTATGTTTATCCATCTGCTTGTGATTGAGGGGGGAAGATGCTGCCCCTCTAGGGCTGTGCAACCCACGCTTCAGAAGTGCCCAGGACTTTGCAGGGAAGACTGACACTGGGCATAAGGCAGCTCTGTGCTCACCCCGACATCGTCTGCCTCAAGTGCAAAAGGCATTGGGGCTGCCACTTCCCTGGTCCTTCGTGAAGAAATGCTCCTTCCACACCTCCCAGGGCAGTTCTTGGGTGCTGTAACCACCCTCAGTGACTGCCTGGCACACAGCAGTGCAGAAAGAGAGGAAAAAGGGGTGGAGAAAGAGAGGGAAATGGGCTGGAGGAAGAGAGGGAAATGGGCTGAAGGAAGAGAGGAAAATGGACTGGACAAAGAGGAAAATGGGCTGGAGGAAGAGGAAATTGGACTGGAGGAAGAGAGGGAAATGGGCTGGAGGAAGAGAGGAAAATGGGCTGGAGAAAGAGGAAAATGGGCTGGAGGAAGAGAGGGAAATGGGCTGGAGGAAGAGAGGAAAATGGGCTGGAGAAAGAGAGGGAAATGGGCTAAAGACAATGGAAGCAAATCAGTGGCTGCCTGATTTTTGGATGGAGCTGCAGTAGGAAGGACAGGCATGGCCCAAAAGCATGACAGGAACACCCTGGGGAGGTGGGAGCAATACCCATGCTCCTGGGTTGCTCAGCACCTGAGGGCTCCTGGCAAACAGGGAAATGCCAGGCAGATGGCTACCTTCCCTGACAGTGAGTGGTGGAGGATGAAGCCATCCTCCTAATTAATTGTGATTGGGTTTGGGCAAGGCAGAAGGGAGGGAGAGCAGCCTCTGCCAGCTACAGTGGGAGGCTCTGGGTGGAAATCTGGATGATGAAGGAGTTTCTCAGGTGTGAATAGAATAGAATAGAATAGAATAGAATAGAATAGAATAGAATAGAATAGAATAGAATAGACCTCTGAGATCATCAAGTCCAACCTATCATCCAACACCATCTATCAACTAAACCAAGGCACCCAGCACCCCAGCCAGGCTCTTCCTAAACACCTCCAGGGATGGGGACTCCATCACCTCCATGGGCAGCACATCCCAAAGGCCAATCTCTCTTTCTCTCTCTCTGGGAAGAATTTCTTCCTAACCTCCAGCCTAAACCTCCCCTGGCACAGCTTGAGATTGTGTCCTCTTGTTCTGGTGCTGGTTGCCTGGGAGAAGAGACCAACCCCCACCTGGCTACAACCTCCCTTCAGGGAGTTGTAGACAGCAAGAAGGTCTCCCCTGAGCCTCCTTTTCTCCAGGCTAAGCAACCCCAGCTCCCTCAGCCTCTCCTCACAGGGCTGTGCTCCAGACCCCTCCCCAGCTTTGTTGCCCTTCTCTGGACACCTTCCAGCATCTCAACATCTTTCCTAAACCAAGTGGCCCAAAACTGGACACAGGACTCAAGGTGTGGCCTAACCAGTGCTGAGTACAGGGCACAATGACCTCCCTGCTGGCCACGCTGTTCCTGATGCAGGCCAGGATGCCATTGGCCTTCTTGGCCACCTGGGCACACTGCTGACTCCTGTTCAGCCTAGTATCACCCAGTCCCCCCAGGTCCCTTTCTGCCTGGCTGCTCTCCAGCCACTCTGACCCCTGCCTGTAGCACTGCCTGGGGTTGTTGTGGCCAATGTGTAGAACCTGGCACTTGGATGTGTTCCCCTGGAGAAGGGGCTGGAGCGGAGATGCGGGGTGAGAGGTGGGAAGGAAACATCACCTCTCACCCTGGCCAGATGCTGGTGGCTGCTGGATGCCCTATCCATTGTTCCCAGATCCGGCTGGGGCCACAGGATATCCTGCAGGAGCTGCCAGGCCCTGCTGTGGTGAGGAGGGGCTGGGCTGGGATCTCCACCTATATCACTCTTGGTTTAAATTCTCCATGTCTCCAAGGAAGGTCTGGTGGAGGTGATGCTGAGGCGGGAGAGCCTCAGCGGTCCTGAGGGAGGCAGGAAAATGGCCTTCCTGTGCTCTCACCTGCTGAGAAGCTAAACCCAGGGGGGTTAGGGTGACCTGTACTGCCATGTGGATGCTGGGTGAAGGGCTTGGGTGGAAAAACCGCAGCCAGCAAGCTGCTGGCTGGAGGCAGGGGAAGTTCCCCAAGGCCTGATAAGCCCTGGGTACGCAGCTGATAAACCTGGGCTGGCTGGCGCCTGCTGCACCCCGCCAAGGCCAACCACCCCTGCCAGCACCACTGCCACCCAAACCCCCAGAAAGTCTTCTGTAGCGCCCATGGGTGCCCAGCAGCATTAGCAGCCCTTGGGCTGGGCGTGGAGCTGGCCTGACCTTGGCTTCTTGCCATCCTCCCAGCAGCAGGATGCTGAAAGGAATCCAGAGGCAGCAAAAAGAAGGTGATGAGCACCTGAGAGCTCACAGCTTGCTTCAGGGCATTTCTCCTTATGGCAGGTGGAGCTGGAGGGATGGACGTGGCCACACTGGCACAGAACCACAGAATCATGGAATCACTGAACCACAGAACCAGGGAAACACAGAATCATTGAGCCACAGAATCATAGAATAATTGAGCCATAGAATAAGAGAATTAGAACAGGACAGGACAGGACAGGACAGGACAGGATAGAACAGAACAGAATAGAATAGAATAGAATAGAATAGAATAGAATAGAATAGAATAGAATAGAATAGAAGAGAATAGAAGAGAATAGAAGAGAATAGAAGAGAATAGACCAGACTAGGTTGGAAAGGACCTTCAAGATCATCGTCCAACCTATCACCCAGCACCATCTAATCAACTAAACCATGGCACCAAGCACCCCAGCCAGGCTCTTCCTAAACACCTCCAGGGATGGGGACTCCACCACCTCCCCAGGCAGCACATCCCAATGGCCAATCTCTCTTGATGGGAAGAACTTCTTCCTAACATCCAGCCTAAACCTCCCCTGGCACAGTCTGAGATTGTGTCCTCTTGTTCTGGTGCTGGGTGCCTGGGTGAAGAGCCCAACCCCCACCTGGCTACAACCTCCCTTCAGGGAGTTGGAGACAGCAAGAAGGTCTCCCCTGAGCCTCCTCTTCTCCAGGCTAAGCAACCCCAGCTCCCTCAGCCTCTCCTCACAGGGCTGTGCTCCAGACCCCTCCCCAGCTTTGTTGCCCTTCTCTGGACTCGTTCCAGCAACTCAACATCTTTCCTAAACTGAGGAGCCCAGAACTGGACACAGGACTCAAGGTGTGGCCTAACCAGTGCTGAGCACAGGGCAGAATGACCTCCCTGCTCCTGCTGGCCACACTGTTCCTGATGCAGGCCAGGATGCCATTGGCCTTCTTGGCCACCTGGGCACACTGCTGGCTCCTGTTCAGCCTACTATCAACCAGTACCCCCAGGTCCCTCTCTGCCTGGCTGCTCTCCAGCCACTCTGACCCCAGCCTGTAGCACTGCATGGGGTTGCTGTGGCCGATGTGCAGAACCTGGCACTTGGATGTGTTCAATCTCATGCCCTTGGACTCTGCCCATCTGTCCACACAGTCACAGAATCATAGAATCATAGAATCCACTGGGTTGGAAGGTTTCTTCTGGAGGCCATCTAGTCCAACCCCTCCTGCAATCAGCAGGGACATTCCCAACTACATCAAGTTGCTCAGAGCCCTATCAAACCTGACCCTGAATGTCTCTAGGACAGCCTGTTTCAGTATTCCACCTAGAGGCCCTGACAGATAGAATCATAGAATCAATAAGGTTGGAAAAGACCTCAGAGATCATCAAGTCCAACCTGTCACCCAACACCTCATGGCTACTAAACCATGGCACCAAGGGCCACATCCAATCCCCTCTTGAACACCTCCAGGGTTGGGGACTCCACCACCTCCCTGGGCAGCACATCTCTCTGGGAGAGCTTTCCTAGCCCTAACTGTGGGGTGAAGGCAGATCCCCTTGCCCATGTCTACAACTCCCTGAAGGGAAGTTGTAGCCAGGTGGGGGTTGGTCTCTTCTCCCAGGCACCCAGCACCAGAACAAGAGGACACAGTCTCAAGCTGTGCCAGGGGAGGTTTAGGTGGGAGGTGAGGAGAAAGTTCTTCCCAGAGAGAGTTGTTGGCCATTGGGATGTGCTGCCCAGGGAGGTGGTGGAGTCCCCATCCCTGGAGGTGTTCAAGAGGGGATTGGATGTGGCACTTGGTGCCATGGTTTGGTCAAGAGTTCTGTGTTGACAGGTTGGACTTGATGATCTTTGAGGTCTCTTCCAACCTTGGTGATTCTGTGACTGATTGGAACTGCTGAAAGGTCTCAAATGCTGGAGGTGTGCCAGTGAGCACCAGAAATAGCTATTTCTATCCTAGCTGAGTGCTTGCTGGGCTGCTCATTTATTGCATTTGCACCCCAAATGCCTGCTGACAGGAAATCAGCAACCAGGGTGGGCTTTCTCCAGACCATGAACCCAAGGGAAAACATCAGTTTGTTTTGGGAGAAATGGAGGCAGAAACAGCTCAGTGTGCCTTGAGATGAGAAAATGGCAACCAGAGCAGGTGAAATGCTTGGTTTCAGAACCTGGATGATGACTTCACATTTTGCTGGGGTGCATTTGGTGAGGAAATGTCAGCACAGAAAGTGTCAAATCCTTCTGAGAGAGCTGGTGGGAACACAAATTGAATTGATTTGTTGGGTTGGGTTTTTTTTCCCCTCCTTGATAAAACAGAATCATAGAAGCATAGAATTATTTTGATGGAAAAGAGACCTTTAAGATGATTCAGTCCAACCCTTCTCTGACTCTGCCAAGGCTGGGGCTAAACCATGGCCCTCAGCACCACATCTCTGCCTCTCTGAAACACCTCCAGGGATGGGGATTCAACCACCTCCCTGGGCAGGCTGTTCCAGGGCCTGAGACCCCTTCCTGTGAAGAAGTTCTTTCTGTCTGGTTCTGTGCCCCTCAGTTTAGGAAAGATGTTGAGATGCTGGAAGGTGTCCAGAGACAAAGCTGGGGAGGGGTCTGGAGCACAGCCCTGTGAGGACAGGCTGAGGGAGCTGGGGTTGCTTAGCCTGGAGAAGAGGAGGCTCAGGGGAGACCTTCTTGCTCTCTACAACTCCCTGAAGGGAGGTTGTAGCCAGGTGGGGGTTGGTCTCTTCTCCCAGGCAACCAGCACCGGAACAAGAGGCCACAGTCTCAAGCTGTGCCAGGGGAGGTTTAGGCTGGAGGTAAGGAAGAAGTTCTTCAGAGAGAGAGAGATTGGCCATTGGAATGTGCTGCCCAGGGAGGTGATGGAGTCACCATCCCTGGAGGTGTTTAGGAAGAGACTGGCTGGGGTGCTTTGTGCCATGGTTTAGTTGATTAGATGGTGTTGGGTGATAGGTTGGTCTTGATGATCTCAGAGGTCTCTTCCAACCTGGCTGACACTGTGATTCTCTGATCTTTTCTGCTGTCCAAACTAAACCTCCTTTGGTGCAAGTGAAGGCCATTTCCTCTTGTTCCATCACTTATTACCTGGGAGAGCAGACCATTCTGATGCTTGAGAACCCTCTTTGTGAAGAAATATTTCCTAGCATCCAGCCTGAGCCTCCCCCAGTGCTGCTTGAAACCATGTCCTGTCTCTCGACCCCAAGGAGAGGAGGCTGCCCCCTCCTTGCTCCAGCCTCCTTTCAGAGGAGCTGAAAGGAGTGAGAGTAGAGAGTGCGAAGGTCTCTCCTCGGCTTCCTTTACTTCCGAGTGATGAACGAAATGGCAGCTCAGGAAGCCTTCAGCTTGACACGACTCTGCCCGCTTCTGTGTGAGGAAAACCAGCCCCCCCCCAGCGCCGCTGTGACTCAGCCCCGCCTGGTGCCAGCAGCGAGCTCCCGCAGCTCGCCGCCAGCCTGCCCAGCGGCCAGGGGGCAGGCTGCAGCTCCCAGCGGGGGTGTCTGCCGTGCCCAGCCCAGCCTCACCCACTGCCCAGCCTCACCCGGCCGTGTGGCAGCAGGCAGCGGGGATAACGCTCAGCTTTTAAGGGATGAAGCGCGCCGGGCAGGGGAGCCGGTCCCGGCTGCCAGAGCCGTTCCTCGGCAGCATCTGTCAGGAAAGATTAATGCCTAAGTAGGTTGTGGGCTGCCTTCCAGCAGCATTTTTTAATAATCAGATGCTGGGCCCTGGGCGAGCCACCCACGGGAGCAAAGTTGTCTCGTTACAAAATATGTTGATGGGAAGCAGCTCATTTGTTGGGGTGGGCTGGGGGGAGAGGGGGGGAGGTAAAGCTGGTGACAGCCCCAGCTCACCCCCGGGGCTCTGGGTGTTAGGAACAAGTTCTGCACCACGAGGGTAGTGGAACACTGGAGCAGGCTGCCCAGGGAGGTGAGCGGGGCCCCATCCCTGAGTGGGGAGGCTGGACAGGGCTCTGGGCAGCCTGATCTGGTTGAGGATGTCCCTGCTGACTGCAGAGGGGCTTGGGCTGGATGGCTTTTGGAGGTGCCTTCCAACTCAGAGCATTCTGTGAAACCCTCTCCTGGGTTGCAGCACTGTCCTTGCCAGCCCAGGGCCCACAGCTGGGCCAGCTGGCCAAGGAGCAACCAAGCACAGCTCCTACAAAAATGTAAATAAAGCCCTGAGCCGGTGCTTTGCAAGGTCCCACTGATAACAGAAAGGGCAAATTCCTGCCTCCTGGGGAAGGGATTGGGCTGGCTTTGAGTTTTGGGTGAGGAGCCCACGTGCAGGGGTGACATGGCCATGGCTGTGGTGGCAGCATCACCCCGTGCCTCATTGGTGACGTTGCCAATTGCCAGTGGTTGGGTCATGGTGGGAAGCTGCACCTCCCCATCTGCTGGCACTCAGCTCCAAACTGCTGCTTGATGCTGACAAAACACAGTCCACTTTGGAGTTTGCACTTCATTTTGCTCTCCCTGCAGAGAAAAGTAGCTATTTGAGGAAGAAATTACAGGTGTATTAAAGTTCAGTCCTCTTGCACCACATCATCAATCCTAATCCCATGGGATGCTGTGTGCCACCGGTGGCAAGAGCCAAGGGAGCAGAGAGCAGAACCTCCTGCACACACCCAGCCCTGCCTGGCCTGCGGGGTCCTGAGGAGCCTGGACACCTCCTGAAGATTCATTTGGGCTGGCAGTGCCAACCAGCTGCCAAACCATCCTCATCCTCATCCTGCTGGAGGCTCGCTTGGCACCAGCCCAGCATTAAACGGCAGCTTAAGCACCCGGAGAGGCTGGGCAGGATATTAATAGAGCCGAGGCGGAACGTGCTGCTTACAGGTCCCAAAATAGGCTGCTGAAGCAAGGGGATGCCCAAATGGGGCTCCCCAGAAGGGTGGTGAGGGCAGGAGCTGGAGCTGGGATGCAGTGGGAGCAGCCCTGGGGCAGCACCAGGCCCCATCCTCGTCCCAGGGCAGCTGGCATTTCGCCGCTGCGGTGAAAACGCTTCTCTGCTCCCAGCATCACAGAAAGGCTCCTGCAGGCAGCCCAGGCTGACCCCCTAAGAGGATTACTGGGTTATTAGTGGATTGGGACCACAGGGAGGATGTTTGGAGACATTTGCTCTCCCACCCCTCAGGAATGGATGCTCACAGTCCCAGGCCCTCCTGCCTGCAGAGCCCAGGAGTGGTGCCAGAGCTATGCTCCCCAGCCCCGTCCCCCTCAGCCAAAGGCCAACAGCAAAGAGGACAACCAGGGGATGAGGACACCCAGTCATGCTGCAGCCAGCACTGGGAGCCCTGGATGGGGCTGATGGAGATGATTTACCAGGTTTGGGATTTGCAGCAGGCAAGGCCAAGCCTCAGCTTGCCCCCAGCCCGGCCACAGAGCACAGGACACGGCTGGCTCAAGTGGGAAAGCTTCCTTCCCCCCCAGCTGCAGGGATCCCTAAGACTTACAGTGATTTAACCTGAAAATGTAGCAGGGTGGAAAGAAATCCAGAAGCAGGATTGACAGAGAAATCCCATAACTGGCCATGAAATATGCATGTGCTGGAGCTGCATGGGAAGGGGAAAGGGAAAGGGAAAGGGAAAGGGAAAGGGAAAGGGAAAGGGAAAGGGAAAGGGAAAGGGAAAGGGAAAGGGGAAGGGGAAGGGGAAGGGGAAGAGGAAGGGGAAGGGGAAGGGAAAGGGGAAGGGAAAGGGAAAGGGAAAGGGGAAAGGGAAAGGGAAAGGGAAAAAGGGAAGAAGGGAAAGGGAAGGGAAGGAAGGGAAAGGGAAAGGGAAAGGGAAGAGAAGGAATGGGAGGGAAGAAGGGGAAGGGAGGGAAAGGGGAGGAAGGGAAGGGAAGGGAAGGGAAAGGGAAGGAGGGAAAAGGGGAAGGGAAGGAAGGGAAAAGAGGGAAAGGGGAGGGGAAGGGGAAGGGAAGGGAAGGGAAGGGAAGGGAAGGGAAGGGAAGGGAAGGGAAGGGAAGGGAAGGGAAGGGAAGGAAGGGAAGGGAAGGGAAGGGAAGGGAAGGGAAGGGAAGGGAAGGGAAGGGAAGGGAAGGGAAGGGAAGGGAAGGGAAGGGAAGGGAAGGGAAGGGAAGGGAAGGGAAGGGAAGGGAAGGGAAGGGAAGGGAAGGGAAGGGAAGGGAAGGGAAGGGAAGGGAAGGGAAGGGAAGGGCTTGCACCCTTGTCAGCCTCTTCCACCCGCCCCTGGCCATACAGCCTCTGCCTGGGCAGGACAGGCAGTTGGGCAGAGCAGGCAGCTCGGAGTTTTAGGTGCTGGGGCAGAGGACCAGTGCCTCCTCATTGCCCCTAGGGAGCAGCCCCACACCTGTGCTGCTCGGGCTGGCAGTGCCTAGGATTCATCACTCAGGGGAACAAGTCGAAGCCTCCCTGCTTGCCACGTGTACTCCCTTCCCTCAGGTTCCTCCCATCTCTTCAATCTCCGTGTTGCCTTGATATTCGGAGGATATTTTCCCACCAGCTCCGGGGTGGGGGTGGGGGTGGTGGGGAAGGGGTGTGAGATTCCAGGCTAATTCATTGTCGCTCGGTGCAGCTCCCTCTGCCAGTTCCCATTGCTTTCTGCGGCTCTCAAGAGGCAAAACTGGAGCCACAGAGCAGGAAGAAAGGGGGGAAAAAAACACACCACAAAAACACACACAACCACAACAACAGAACAACCGAGTGAAAATTCCACCCAGGCGGAAACCCCCGGGGCGGGGGGCGGGATGCTCCGGAGCTTCATTAGGGCTCCGGTTAATTGTCGGCCGCGGCTGGAGACGGAGAAGGCTCTGTGGGAGTGAGACCGCAGAAGTGGGCTGTCCCCTCACACAGCCGCCTCCTGTCCCAAAGCTGGGGTGCTAAGGGGTTTGGGAGGTGCTCTGTGGGCTTTGGGAGGTGCTGGGAGGTGCTGCGGGGGTGTTGTGCTGCCTGGGGTGATGCTGCGAGGTTTGTTGAGGTGCTGCCTGGGGTGCTGTGTGGTTTGTGAGGTGCTTTGGGGTTTGTGAGGTGCTGCCTGGGGTGCTGTGTGGTTTGTGAGGTGCTTTGGGGTTTGTGAGGTGCTGCCTGGGGGCTGTGGGGTTTGTGAGGTGCTCTGTGGAGTTCGTGAGGTGCTGTGGTGTTTGTGAGGTACTGCCTGGGGTGCTGTGGGGTTTGTGAGATGCTGTGGGGTTTGTGAGGTACTGCCTGGGGTGCTGTGGGGTTTGTGAGGTGCTGTGGAGTTTGTGAGGTGCTGCCTGGGGTGCTGTGGGGTTTGTGAGGTGCTGTGGAGTTTGTGAGGTGCTGCCTGGGGATTGTGTGGTTTGTGAGGTGCTCTGTGGGGTTTGTGAGGTGCTCTGTGGAGTTTGTGGGGTGCTGCCTGGGGTGCTGTGGGGTTTGTGAGGTGCTCTGTGGGGTTTGTGAGGTGCTGCCTTGGGTGCTGTGGGGTTTGTGAGGTGCTGTGGAGTTTGTGAGGGTGCTGCCTGGGGATTGTGTGGTTTGTGAGGTGCTCTGTGGGGTTTGTGAGGTGCTCTGTGGAGTTTGTGAGGTGCTGCCTGGGGTGCTGTGGGGTTTGTGAGGTGCTCTGTGGGGTTTGTGAGTTGCTGCCTAGGGTGCTGTGGGGTTTGTGAGGTGCTCTGTGGGGTTTGTGAGGTGCTACCTGGGGGCTGTGTGGTTTGTGAGGTGCTTTGGGGGTTTGTGTGGTGCTGTGGAGTTTGTGGGGTGCTGCCTGGGATGCTGTGGGGTTTGTGAGATGCTGTGGGGTTTGTGAGTTTGCTGCCTAGGGTGCTGTGTGGTTTGTGAGGTGCTCTGTGGGGTTTGTGGGGTGCTTTTGGGATTTGTGAGGTGCTCTCTACAGTGCTTTGGGGTTTGTGAGGTGCTGCCTGGGGGCTGTGTGGTTTGTGAGATGCTTTGGAATTTGTGAGGTGCTCTCTGCAGTGCTTTGGGGTTTGTGAGGTGCTGCCCAGGGGTGCTGCGGGGTTTCCGAGGTGCTCTCCGGGGTGCTGGAGGGTTTGCGCAGCGCTGTGGGGTTTGTGAGGCTCTGTGAGTTTTGTGAGGTGCGCAGCTTTGCTGGTGCTGGTGCTGCAAGGAGAGGCAGGGGCCTGGCAGCATCCTGCACGCTCAGCATCCCGGCCATGGGGCACACAGTGAAGTGCCTGGCTCCAGCCTGCTGAGCTGCACACCTGCCCCTCTACCCAAACATATCCCATGGGATGTTTTTCCTGGATATGGTGGAAAACGTTTGGGTTTGCAAAGTGGGGGGGCAGAAGGCTCCTGCTTGGGATGAGGGGTGCGGACATGCCCCCCCCTCCCTCCCCCCTCACCGAGGGTCCTCAGCCACTTTTCCTATAGTATTTATCCAGACTGTCTCTTCTCCCAGGCAGCCAAGTACCCAGAACAAGAGGACACAGTCCTCAAGTTGTGCCAGGGGAGGTTTAGGCTGGATGTTAAGAAGAAGTTCTGCACAGAGAGAGTGATTGGCCATTGGAATGGGAGGAGGTGGTGGAGTCACCATCACTGGAGGTGTTCAGGAGGAGACTTGATGGGGGTGCTTGGTGCCATGGGTTAGTTGATTAGGTGGTGTTGGATTGGTTGGTAGGTTGGACACAATGATCTTGAAGGTCTCTTCCAACCTGGTTCTTTTCTATTCTATTCTATTCTATTCTATTCTATTCTATTCTATTCTATTCTATTCTATTCTATTCTATTCTATTCTATTCTATTCTATTCTATTCTATTTCTATTCTATCCTACCCTACCCTACTCACTATCCTATCCTATCCCTATCCTATCCTATCCTATCCTATCCTACGCTGTCCTGTCCTGTCCTGTCCTATCCTATCCTATCCTATCATCCTATCCTATCCTATCCTATCCTATCCTATCCTACCCTATCCTGTCCTATCCTATCCTATCCTATCCTACCCTATCCCTACCCTATCCTATCCTATCCTATCCTATCCTATCCTATCCTATCCTATCCTATCCTATCCTACGCTGTCCTGTCCTGTCCTGTCCTATCCTATCCCCCCTGGTGATCCTCAGGCTCAGACACATCTCCATCCCAGCGAGACTCCACTCTGCCACAACACTCTTTGGGGGGAAAAAACATTCCCAGCCCCACACCCAAGGAGGGGAAAGTTTCACCCCCCACAAACAGCTCCCTCAGCTCAGCACATCCCAAGAGCTGCTCCAGGCTCACAGTGTGCCCCATGCTGGGCCAGCCCCCAGCTAATTACCTCCAGCAGCAAGGCAACCCTGTGTTTGCAGGGGAGTAGCTGCTTTCAGACGATGTTTTGTGCAACATAAAAGGGATTATTCCATAATTAGCTGTCTTCTACACCCCAGCCCTACTGAAAAGATGATATTAAACCCTCCACAGCTCCCTGCTTTTTAAACATCATCTGGAAGTTGATGAGTTTTGCATCACTAAAGAGCAACCCATTGAAATATTTAATCATCAGGAGACCTTGCTCACAGGAACGGTAACGTCTCACTTGTTTTAACTTTACTCTTCCCCCCCCTCCCTTCTTTCTCCCCCCTGGTAATTACTCCAGCTTTGCTTACACCAAAAAGGAAGTTAAAAAAAAAAAAGAGAGAACCTGTTGAAGCAATTTTCCTGCAACAGAGGGATCAAAATAGTCCTGTGATTAACACCGGGAGCATCCTTCAGCGGGTGCTGCCTGGCGCAGCTCCAGGTGGGAGCTGGAGGTGCTGCTGCTGCTGCTGCCAGCTCAGCTACCACCCATCAGGAACAGTGTGGCCAGCAGGAGCAGGGAGGTCATTCTGCCCCTGTACACTGCACTGGTTAGGCCACACCTCGAGTACTGTGTCCAGTTCTGGGCTCCTCAGTTTGGGAAGGAGGTTGACTTGCTGGAATGAGTCCAGAGAAGGGCAATGAAGTTGGTGGGGGACTTGGAGCACAGCCCTGTGAGGAGAGGCTGAGGGAGCTGGGGTTGCTTAGCCTGGAGAAGAGGAGACTCAGGGGTGACCTTATTGCTCTCTACAACTACCTGAAGGGAGGTTGTAAACAGGCAGAGGTTGGTCTCTTCTCCCAGGCAGCCAGCACCAGAACAAGAGGACACAGTCTCAGGCTTCGCCAGGGGAGGTTCAGGCTGGAGGTCAGGAGGAAGTTTTACACAGAGAGAGGGATTGCCCATTGGAATGGGCTGCCCAGGGAGGTGGTGGAGTCACCATCATTGGAGGTGTTCAGGAGGAGACTTGATGGGGTGCTTGGTTGCATGGGTTAGTTGATTAGGTGGTGTTGGGTGATAGGTTGGACGTGATGATCTTGAAGGTCTCTTCCAACCTGGTCTATTCTATTCTATTCTGTTCTGTTCTGTTCTGTTCTATTCTATTCTATTCTATTCTATTCTTAGGGCCAGCTTCACGGGGATGATTTTTTTTCCCTGCCAAAGGGGCTGCTCCTGGCTCTGAATAGGTGGGAACAGACTGGCTGAGATCAGGGAACCTGCCCCAGGGGATGCAGAGGTGGTTTTTATTGCAGGCAACCAGCACCAGAACAAGAGGACACAGTCTCAAGCTGTGCCAGGGGAGGTTTAGGCTGGAGGTTAGGAGGAAGTTTTACACAGAGAGAGAGATTGCCCATGGGGATGTGCTGCCTGGGGAGGTGGTGGAGTCACCATCCCTGGAGGTGTTTAGGAAGAGCCTGGCTGGGGTGCTTGGTGCCATGGGTTAGTTGATTAGATGTTGTTGGGTGAGAGGTTGGGCTCGATGATCTATGAGGTCTCTTCCAACCTGGTTAATTCTCTCCTATTTTTCTATTGTATCCTATTCTCTTCCAGTAGCTCCACCACCCTCAGTGAGCAATCTGGATTTGGACACACTTGAAATTCAGCTCCTGCTCCATGCCAGGCCTCGGAAGTGATGCACTGGCGGTGAAACGAAGCCAAGGGAGTCATCCAGAGAGCTTGGCTTTGGCAGGCCTGAAGTTGCCAGAGCACTGCTCCTACAGGCAGCAAAATCCTTACATGGCTGAGTCCACGAGTGAGGATAATGCTCCTGGCTTAAGGAAAAGGCACCCAGCATCAGCAGAGGGGAGGTGCACACCTCAGTCTGTCACTAGAAGCTACAAACTTGCAGGCAAAGATATATTTAGGAGCCTGAAAGAGCTAAATCACACTCCTTGGGTTTTTTTTTGGGGGGTGGGTGGGTTTGTTTGTTTGTTTTATTTTTTGGCAGGCTTTTACTTGCAAAAAAGACATTTCCAGTGTGGGTTTGGCTGTGTATTAAATTTTCCAGTGTGGTGCTTAGAGGGCAGCCCCATGGAGAAGGACCTGGGAGTGCTGGTGGGCAGGAAGTTCTCCATGGGACAGCAATGTGCCCTTGTGGCCAAGAAGGCCAATGGGATCCTGGGGTGCATTAGGAGGAGTGTGTCCAGCAGATCAAGGGAGGTTCTTCTCTCTCTCTCCTCTGCCCTAGTGAGACCTCACCTGCAGTATTGCATACAGTTCTGGGCTCCCCAGTTCAAGAGGGACAGGGGTCTGCTGGAGAGAGTCCAAAGGAGGGCTGCAAGGATGCTGAAGGGACTGCAGCACTGCCTGATGAGGAGAGGCTGAGGGCCCTGAGGCTGGTTAGACTGGAGAAGAGAAGACTGAGAGGGGATTTAATCAGTGTCTATAAATATCTGAGGGCTGGAGGTCAGGAGGGAGAGGACAGGCTCTGCTCAGTTGCACCTTGGGATAGGACACAGGGAAATGGATATAAACTACAGCACAGGAGGTTCCACCTCAACATGAGGAGGAACTTCTTGACTGTGAGGGCACAGAGCACTGGAGCAGGCTGCCCAGAGAGGTTGTGGAGTCTCCTCTGGAGACTTTCAAAGCCCATATGAATGCATTCCTGTGTGACCTGTGCTGGATTCTCTGGTCCTGATCTGGCAGGGGGTTGGACTCAATGATCTCCAGAGGTCCCTTCCAACCCCTAACATCCTGTGAGACTGTGTGAATCTTCCAGTACCTGAAGGGAGATACAAGGAGGATGCAGAGAGGATGTTTAAAAGGCCTGCAGTGATAGGATGAGAGGCAATGGCTTCAAACTGGAGAAGAGTAGGTTTAGGTTGGATGTTAGGAAGAAGTTCTGCACCAAGAGGGTGGTGGAATACTGGCAGAGGTTGTCCAGGGAGGTGGTTGAGGGCCCATCCCTGGAGATATTCAAGGTGAGGCTCAGCAGGGCTTTGACTGAAAGAAAGAAATAAACAAATAAATGAAAGGTAGAGGAAAGCAAAAGAGGTCCAAAAATGCAGCCATGGAATGTCCCAGTGAGAGGACAAGAGGTAATGGGCCACAAACTTGAACACAACAAGTTCCATCTGAACATGGAGAGGAAGTTCTTTAGGTTGAGAGTGGTGGAGCATTGCAGCAGGCTTCCCAGAGCAAAGATGGAAGGGGCAGCAACAGAAGATGGAAAGGGCAGTGACTGAGGTTGGGAAGGACAGTGAAGGATGGAGAGGGCAGGGATAGAGAATGGGGAGGGTGATGGTGATGGAAAGGGCAGCAACAGGAGATGGGAAGGGTGATAATGGAGGATGGAGAGGGAAGTGATGGGGATGGAAAGGACAATGATGGAGAATGGAGGGGGAGGTGATGGAGCATGGGAGGAGAATGCTGGAGCATGCAGAGGGTGACTGTGGAGGATGGGAGGAGAATGCTGGAGCATGCAGAGGGTGACTGTGGAGGATGGGAGGAGAATGATGGAGCATGCAGAGGGTGACTGTGGAGGATGGGAGGAGAATGATGGAGCATGCAGAGGGTGACTGTGGAGGATGGGAGGAGAATGATGGAGCATGCAGAGGGTGACTGTGGAGGATGGGAGGAGAATGCTGGAGCATGCAGAGGGTGACTGTGGAGGATGGAAGGGAGAATGATGGAGCATGCAGAGGGTGACTGTAGAGGATGGGAGGAGAATGATGGAGCTTGCAGAGGGTGACTGTAGAGGATGGGAGGAGAATGATGGAGCTTGCAGAGGGTGACTGTGGAGGATGGGAGGAGAATGCTGGAGCATGCAGAGGGTGACTGTGGAGGATGGGAGGAGAATGATGGAGCTTGCAGAGGGTGACTGTGGAGGATGGGAGGAGAATGATGGAGCATGCAGAGGGTGACTGTGGAGGATGGGAGGAGAATGATGGAGCATGCAGAGGGTGACTGTGGAGGATGGGAGGACAGTGATAGAGGATGGAAAGGTCAGCAGTGGAGGATGGAAAGTACCTAATTAGAAGAGAAGAGCTGAGTCAGGACCAGCTCATGGCTGTGGTTTTGGCCACTTTCTCAATCTGTAAGAAAGTTCTTTAAGCTTCAGTGCAGCCTGGCACCAATGGACATCGTTAAGGAGCCTCCAGCAATCCCTGTACCATTAGACTTGAAAAAGGTATCAAAAATGAATGCTGCTCATGAGCACCACAGGGCTGAGGGCCCTCCAGGACAACAGGGAGAGGTGACCTACCATTGCCCTGCTGGGGACTGCCCATGGGCCCCCTGCATGTCCTGGGGTTGCTGCCAGGGCCAGGAGCACCTCATATGCCCACTGTGCCCCCCTTGGCCCTCAAGCTCTGCCAGTCCACAGCAAACAGATCCCCTGTCCTCTGCAGCTTGCTCTTCTTGTACTCTTACTCATGGGCTTTGAACCTGAATGCTGTGTGGTCAGAGGTGATTTTGGAGCACTGAGAGGACTCTTCCCCTTGCACTCTTCCAGCTGGGGAGCCAACCAGCTCCTGTTACTAAACCTGGCTCTGATTTTCCCCAGGTTTTTTTTCCCCTCTGAAAATATTCTAAGTATTTTCCAAAGCAGAGCCTCAGGGGATGTTATTTTCATCTCCCCAGCGAGCTGAGGAGCCAGCTCGTTTTCCACCCACCAAAATAGCCAGGGCTTTACATAGAAGCACAGCATTGTTTGGCTTGGAAAAGACCTCTAAGATCAAGTCCAACTGTTAACCCAGCACTGCCAGCTCACCGCTAAACCACATCCCTCAGCACCACAGCAGCGCAGCTTTGAAACCCCTGCAGGCATGAGGACTCCACCACTGCCCTGGGCAACTTGTTCCAGGCCTTCAACACTCTTTAGGGGAAGAAATTTTTCCTCATGCCCAACCTGAGGCCGTTTCCTCTTGTCCTGACACTTTCTGCTTGGGAGAAGAGACCAAGCCCCAGCTCACTGCAGCCTCCTTTCAGGGAGTTGTAGAGAGCAAGGAGGTCTCCCCTCAGCCTCCTCTTATCCAGGCTGAGCAACCCCAGCTCCCTCAGCTGCTCCTCACCAGCCCTGTGCTCCAGACCCTTTCCCAGCTTCATTGCCCTTCTCTGGACACACTCCAGCCCCTCAATGTCCTTATTGGAGTGAGAGGCCCAAAACTGACCTCAGCAGTGCCCAGTACAGGTGCACCATCCCTTCCCTGCTCCTGCTGGCCACACTGTTGCTGTCCTGTGCCTGCTCTAACATCTCAGCCCATACAGAGCTGCTGGGGCAGGGCACTGCTTTTGCCCTCATCCCTGCACAGATTTGATTTTCCATCACCTCCCACCTCTGTGGCACCAAAGAACTCAGCACTGGTTAGGCCACACCTTGAGTCCTGTGTCCAGTTCTGGGCCTCTCAGTTTAGGAAAGATGTTGAGGTGCTGGAAGGTGTCCAGAGAAGGGCAACAAAGTTGGGGAGGGGTCTGGAGCACAGCCCTGTGAGGAGAGGCTGAGGGAGCTGGGGTTGCTTAGCCTGGAGAAGAGGAGGCTCAGGGGAGACCTTCTTGCTGTCTGCAACTCCCTGAAGGGAGGTTGTAGCCAGGTGGGGGTTGGTCTCTTCTCCCAGGCACCCATCACCAGAACAAGAGAACACAGTCTCAAGCTGTGCCAGGGGAGGTTTAGGCTGGAGGTGAGGAAGAAGTTCTTCCCAGCAAGAGAGATTGGCCATTGGAATGTGCTGCCCAGGGAGGTGGTGGAGTCCCCATCCCTGGAGGTGTTTAGGAAGAGACTGGCTGGGGTGCTTGGTGCCATGGTTTAGTTGATTAGATGGTGTTGGGTGAGAGATTGGACTTGATGATCTCAAAGGTCTCTTCCAACCTGGTTAATTCTATCCTATCCTATCCTATCCTATCCTATCCTATCCTATCCTATCCTATCCTATCCTATCCTATCCTATCCTATCCTATCCTATCCTATTCTATTCTACTCAACATGAGCAGTGAACCCCCTGGAGCAGCCCACCAGCTGCTGCTCAGCCTTCAGCCCCTGGGAACAATTTAGGGGCCAAATCCAAATCCTTCAAACTGGAGGATGTGAATGGCTTTTCAGACACACAAAAAGGTGCCTCCAGCCTGAGAGCTCTCAAGCAGGGGCATGGGCTGCTCTCAGCTCTTTTGTAGCTCTGAGGCATTCAGGAATGCCCTCACAAAAGCCATTCTGTTGGAGAGGTGCCTTGTGGCAGCTGAGCCCCATCAGGTGGATGCTTGGAGGGGAATCTGACATCTGGCTAAGGCCCAGGGACTTTAAAGGAGATTTCCATCTAAAACTCTACATAATCCTATGATAACATAACCTGGACTTGTTCTCTGAGTCACTCTTTGGCTACCAAACCAACCCAAACTTCAGCACTGACCTGCAAGCCCCGAGAGCAGCTCAGGGCTGGGAAAAACAAGGAGATGTTTGCACATACCCAGAGCTGCAGCTTAATCCTGCCTGGCTGGTTAAGATTGCAAGGCACTGGGCTCCTGCTGGGAGAATGCAAAGCAGTTCCTCCTCCCTTTGCTGCCTCTTGCCCAGATTGGAAGTTGGACAAGTTTGGGGAGGGACTTTTGACAAGGGCTTGTAGTGACAGGGTGAGGGATAATGGCTTTGGGCTGGAAGAGGGGAGGTTGAGGCTGGAGAGCAGGGAGGAATTCTTTACTGAGAGGGTGGGGAGACACTGGAGCAGGTTTGCCCAGGGAAGTTGTGGATGCCAGGCTGGATGAGGCCTTGAGCAGCCTGGGCTGGTGAAAGGTGTCCCTGCCCATGGCAGGAGGTTAGAACTGGATGATCTCTAAGGTCCCTTCTAACCCAAACCATTCTATGATGATGCAAGCTATGAAGTTCAGCCTTTTGGGAAGATGACACTGGGGAGGATCCTGTCTACAGGTCCCACCTGGAGTCCTGGTACATTGGCATCCTCCAGGCCTTTTTACCACTCTCATGGTCTTCTTCTGAGCCTAAGCTGTCCCTCAGTCTCTGCCTCAAAATTCATGGCCCATAGGTAGCTTCTGGCAGCAGCAGGGTGAGGGACCCAGGTCCCTCTTAGCTCCACTAACTCTTCCTTTCCTTCCCCTGCCACAGCCACCTCACTTAACATCTCCAGCCCTGGTGCCCCCTCAGACCCTGCCTCCCGCCCCACGCCAGGCACCTGCCCACTCAGCCGCTGGCTTAGCCCCACCGAGGGATTAGGATTACACAGACTGTCAGGCAAAAAGAGGCCTGGGCAGAGAAGAAAGCACTTAGTGTTGTATTATTTTTTTTCCTAAGTAGGTAAATATCCCTGTTGAGTGAAATATGAATATCCATCTTCAGGGTCAGGATGGGATTTGGGGCTGTAAACCTCTCTGCAGGCCAGCTCGCTCCGTGAGGTTTAACCTGCGCTGACCCAGGCTGGAGCATGAGATCTGTGGCTCAGGTGCAGATGAGGCCACTTGGTCCATCCCTCCCTCTCTCCATCCCTCCATCCCTCCCTTCCTCCCTCTGTCCATCCCTCCATACATCCCTCCCTCCACACATCCCTCCCTTCCTCCATTCCTCTGTCCGTCCATCCCTCCCTCTCTCTATCCCTCCCTTCCTCCCTCCATACATCCCTCCCTCCATACATCCCTCCCTTCCTCCATTCCTCCCTCTGTCCATCCCTCCATACATCCCTCCCTTCCTCCCTCTGTCCATCCCTCCCTACATCCCTCCCTCCATAAATCCCTCCCTTCCTCCCTTCCTCCCTCTGTCCATCCCTCCATACATCCCTCCCTCCATACATCCCTCCCTTCCTCCATTCCTCCCTCTTTCCATTCCTGCCTCCCTCCATCCCTCCATCCATCCCTCCCTTGATCCACCCATCCATCCATCTCTCCCTCCCTTCATCCATCCATCCATCCCTCCCTCCCTCCCTCCCTCCCTCCATCTATTCACCCCTCCCCCCTTCCCTTCATCCCTCCCTTTCTCCCTCTGTCCATCCCTCCATACATCCCTCCCTTCCTCCATTCCTCCCTCCCTCCATCCATCCCTTGATCCACCCATCCATCCCTCCCTCCATCCATCCATCCATCCGTCCACCCATCCCTCCCTCCCTGCATCCCTCCCTCCTTCCATTCAAGCATCCCTCCCTCCCTCCCTCCATCCCTCCCTCCCTTGTTCCATCCCTCCCTCCCTTGTTCCATCCATCCATCCATCCATCCATCCATCCATCCTCCCCTCCATCCCTCCCTCCCTTCCTCCCTCCCTCCATCCATCCCACCTCCCTCAATCCCTCCCTCCATCCATCCCCCCTGCCTTCTTCCCTCCCTCCATCCCATCCATCCCTCCCTCCATCTACCCATCCACCCCCTCCCTCCATCCACCCTTCCCTCCCCCCTCCCTCCCTCCCTCCCTCCATCCCATCCACCCCTCCCTCCCTCCATCGCTCCCTCCCTCCCTCCATCCACCCCTCCCTCCCTCCCTCCATCCCATCCATCCATCCATCCCTCCCTCCCTCCCTCCATCCACCCCTCCCTCCCCCCCTCCATCCCATCCATCCCTGCCTCCATCCAACCTTCCCTCCCCCCTCCATCCCCCCCCTCCATCCCATCCATCCCTCCCTCCCTCCACCCTCCCCTCCCCCACCCCTCCCTCCCTCCATCCCATCCATCCATCCATCCACCCCTCCCTCCCTCCCTCGATCCACCCCTCCCTCCCTCCCTCCATCCCATCCATCCATCCATCCCTCCCTCCCTCCATCCCCCCATCCCTCCCCCCCTCCATCCCATCCATCCCTCCCTCCCTCCACCCTCCCCTCCCCTCTCCCTCCCCCCCTCCATCCCATCCATCCCTCCCTCCCTCCACCCTCCCCTCCCCTCTCCCTCCCCCCCCTCCATCCCATCCATCCCTCCCTCCATCCACCCTCCCCTCCCCTCTCCCTCCCCCCCTCCATCCCATCCATCCCTCCCTCCCTCCACCCTCCCCTCCCCCATCCCTCCCTCCCTCCATCCCATCCATCCTGTCCATCCCAAAAAGCAAAGGGACCGAAAGGAGAAAAACAATGCTGTGAGAAATAGCTGCTGAACATCAAGGAGATGCCAGCTCAGCACCCATCCTGGACTCCTGGAGGGATGGAAATGCCTCCTGGCAGCCCGACAGGAGGGTCAGCAGGCAGCCAAGTGCCATTTTATTCCTGGGGTATTTAAATGTGCTGATTTTTCAGCATCCCAAAAGGAAACACAACCAAGTGGTGATCTGGAAGGGGACATGGTTTAATGGCCAGGGTGGTGGTGGGTTGATGGTAGGAGACTCAGTGGCCTCAGAGAGCTTTTCCAACTGAAACAATTCTATGATGCTACAAGCCCCCCTCAAATGCAGCTCTGAATCCCACCTCAGCCCAGCTGAGGTTACTCAAGCCCTGCAGCAATGTTCATGTAGAGAGATTGGCCATGGGGATGTGCTGCCCAGGGAGGTGGTGGAGTCCCCATCCCTGGAGGTGTTTAGGAAGAGACTGGCTGGGGTGCTTGGTGCCATGGTTTAGTTGATTAGATGGTGTTGGGTGATAGGTTGGACTTGATGATCTCAAAGGTCTTTTCCAACCTGGTTAATTGTATTCTATTCTATTCTATTGTATTCTATTCTATTCTATTCTATTCTATTCTATTCTATTCTATTCTATTCACTCCAAACCACAGGAAAGACAAGTTTAAACCTTATTTTCAGGGTAGACCCCAAAATACCTATCTTGGTGACATGCTTTTAAGTTTCACAGCCTGGTGATTTGACAGACATCTCCACTTACATCCTCGTTGCTATTCCCAGCAACACTGAGTCAGAGAAGGTACTGGGTTGGAAGGGACCTCTGGAAGTCAGCTACTCCCACTCCCCTGCAGGAAGCAGGGACATCCTCAACTAGGTCAGGTTGCTCAGGGCCCCATTAAGTCTCACCTTGAATGTCTCCAGGGATGGGGCCTCCACCATCTCCCTGGGCAACCTCTTCCAATCACAGAATCATAGAATCAATGAGGTTGGAAAAGACCTCAGAGATCATCAAGGCCAACCTGTCACCCAACACCTCATGGCTACTAAACCATGGCACCAAGTGCCACATCCAATCCCCTCTTGAACACCTCCAGGGATGGGGACTCCACCACCTCCCTGGGCAGCACATCCCAATGGCCAACAACTCTCTCTGGGAAGAACTTTCTCCTCACCTCCAGCCTAAACCTCCCCTGGCAGAGTTTGTTCCACCAGCTTCATAGTAATAAAATTCTTCCTGATGCCCAATCTAAATCTACCCTGCTCTGGCTCAAAACCAAAAACCATTGCCCCTTTTCCTAGTGCTACATGCCTTTGGAAATAGTCCTTTCCAAGCCTCCTTGTAGGCCCCTTCAGGTACTGGAAGGCCAAGCCTCTTGCTATCCTCTGCCCCTTGCCCCCATGCACTGGGATAGATGTTTCTCCTTCCCCAGTTCAGCAGAGGAGAGGCTGAGGGAGCTGGGGTTGCTTAGCCTGGAGAAGAGGAGGCTCAGGGGAGACCTTCTTGCTCTCTGCAACTCCCTGAAGGGAGGTTGTAGCCAGGTGGGGGTTGGTGTCTTCTCCCAGGCATCCAGCAGCAGAACAAGAGGACACAGTCTCAAGCTGTGCCAGGGGAGGTTCAGGCTGGATGTTAGGAAGAAGTTCTTCCCAGAAAGTGAGATTGGCCCTTGGGATGTGCTGCCCAGGGAGGTGGTGGAGTCCCCATCCCTGGAGGTGTTTAGGAAGAGCCTGGCTGGGGTGCTTGGTGCCATGGTTTAGTTGATGAGATGGTGTTGGGTGATAGGTTGGACTTGATGATCTCAAAGGTCTTTTCCAACCTGGTTAATTCTATTCTATTCTAGTCTAGTCTAGTCTATAAACAATGATGCCATGTGGCAATTTTTGGCACCCACTCTTGTTTAAGCCAAGGGCTCCCCTGCTTGGCAGGGCTTTCCTTCTGAACTGAGCTTTCAAACTGCACATGCTGGAAGGTGTCCAGAGAAAGGCCACAAGGATGAGCAAAGGGCTGGAGCTGCTCTGCTATGGAGACAGGCTGAGAGAGTTGGGGTTGTTCAGTCTGGAGAAGAGAAGGCTCTGAGGAGACCTAATTGTGGCCTTCCAGTATCTGAAGGGGGCGACAAGAAAGCTGGGGAGGGACTTTTGAGGGTGTTCTTCCCCAGGAGGGTGGTGAGAGACCGGCACAGGTTGCCCAGGGAGGTGCTGGCAGCTTCATGCCTGGAGGGTTTGAAGGGCAGGCTGGATGTGGCTGTGAGCAACATGCTGTAGTGTGAGGTGTCCCTGCCCATGGCAGGGGGTTGGAACTGGCTGAGCCGTGAGGTCCCTTCCAGCCCTGACAATCCTGTGATCCTGTGAGCCTAGCAGAGGACAAGTCCCAGCCCAGAGCAGCCTCCCCAGGCTGAGGGCAGTGCCCCTGTGGGGACTGGGGCTGGTGACAAGCAGGTCTCAGGGCCCCAGGGCTGTTCTGGTGCTGGGCTGGCCCCCAGCCCTGCGCTCCCCAGCCCCCAGGGCGGGTGGTCCAGCCGCCTCTGGCCGTGTCTGTCCCCCCAGCTCCTGACACGGTGTCCTTCCACCATGTCTCCAGTTGCCTCCCCGGAAGAAGGATGACATTTTAGAGGCAATTAATATCCAGGGAATCTCTCTCTCTGCTTCCTATGCCTGTACATTTGTAACCCGAGTTTCCCGGCTCCCTTCTCCTCCTCCCCTGCAGTGCCCTCTGGGGATGGCAGAGCTGTTAGGGGACGTGAGGAGTGTCGACCCTCTGCCCTGTCCACCACCCTGGCTCGGGCCCCACAGGCCCTCTTGGATTGCTGCTGATGGGGAAGGGCTGACCCCCGAATGCGCCACGGGCGGCAGCAGCCCAGGCAGTGCTGCCCTTGTGCTCCCCACGGCTCAGTTTTCCCTTGGGTGCTGTGCCCTTGCCTTACACCTGAAAGGCATTGTGAGGGCTGGAGCAGGATTAGCTGAGAGACCCAAAAAAGGTCAGGAGATTATGTTCCCATCTCATTAGCCACAGGGCTCTGCTCTACCTCTGAAGGCAAAATACACAAGAGATGCCAAGGAGATACTTGGGCAGCACCTGTGCCTCAGACCCATTTCACAGTCAGACAATCATTGAATCATTTTGGGTGGAAGAGGCCTTTAAGGTCATCAAGGCCAAGCATTAACCCAGCACTGCCAGGTCACCCCTAAACCATGCCCCTCAGCACCACATCTACAATGGCTTTTCAGTCCTTCTTAGGGGTGGGGACTCCCTCACTTCCCCAGGTCAAGCCCCAGGTGATTTACCATCCTGAACTGAATGAAAGCCACCAGGAGAGAGGAGAGGAGGAGCCAGCCCTCACCTGCACTCACCTGCATCACTGCTGCCTTCCCCAAACCCTGTCTGGCTGTCAGGAGCCTACACCTGAATTGGCAGTGGGTGGATACCTGGGCACTGAACCCAACACCCATGAGCAACACCCATGGTGGGAGATGGTCGAAGCCCTGACAGTATCCTCAGGCAGAAGGCAGGAGGAATGAGAGAGTTCTGCTGGGGATGGGCAGAAGATGCCATGCCCTGCAGAAACTCTAAACCAATGTGCTGTTGGGTATGAGAGCTGCAGCTTGGCCATTTTGCACTGAACAAGCAAAGCCCCTTCCAGCCCAGCTTCCAGCCCAGCTTCCAGCCTTCCAGCTGGGACACTCAGCTGAGACAGGGGAGAAAGGTGTTGAGGAGCTTCTGAATCAGGGAGCAGAAGGTGAAGACGACCCCCATTTGGCAGCCAAGGCTCTTGGAGGACAAATTACCAAGCTGGTTCTGGCCCCTGGCCCTCATTCCAGATTCCAGGAATGGAAGGCAGCGCTGCCAAGCCAAGAGCACAGTCACTGGAGTGGCTTCTCCACCCCTGCATGCCCAGTGTGACACCACTGCTCCCAGCTCTCACCCACTGGAACTGCTGCCTCGGCACCAACATGTAATTTAAGACTACCACAGCACATCTGCTCCACGTTGTGACCTTGGAGGACATCCTCAGTAGGCTCTCTCCTTCCTCACAGACACTGGAGGGTGTCCCAGCCAGCACTGCTCCCTGCAGACACATTTCCCACTGGGAACCTGCAGCCCTAAGCAATGGGAGGGTGAAGCTCTAGGGAACAGGGAGAGAGGGAGACCTATGGCACAGAAAGCCAGGAGGAGCCCAGACCTGTAAGGAGGGATGAGGAAGCAGCCCCCTGGGTTGGATGCCACAATGCCCAGGTCCTCCTGGCAGCTCAGTTTCTGGTTTTGGGGTGTGATGGAGACATTTGGGGTGCAAGTGAGTGCTGTGCTCTGGCCAGGTAGGATGCTCAAAGCTCAGCTAACTCTCAGTGCCTAGCAGCTGGGTTTCTACTGTCAGCCCCTGGGAAGCAGCTCCCTGGGTTGGATGTCACAAAGCCCAGGTTCTCCTGGCAGCTCAGTTTCTGGTTTTGGGGTGTGATGAAGACATTTGGGGTGCAAGTGAGTGCTGTGCTCTGGCCAGGAAGGATGCTCAAAGCTCAGCTACCTCGCAGTGCCTAGCAGCTGGTGTTCTACTGTCAGCCCCTGGGAAGCAGCTCCCTGGGTTGGATGTCACAATGCCCAGGTTCTCCTGGCAGCTCAGTTTCTGGTTTTGGGGTGTGATGAAGACATTTGGGGTGCAAGTGAGTGCTGTGCTCTGGCCAGGAAGGATGCTCAAAGCTCAGCTACCTCGCAGTGCCTAGCAACTGGGTTTCTACTGCCAGCCCCATGGTCCCTTGTAGAGCCACACAGCCAGAGGAAATCCCCAGGCAGCACAAGGTGCAGCAGCCACCCTGGCTCACCTCTGCATTCAACCATGGTGATTCACACCACCTTCCTCTTGGGATGATAAAATAAGCCTGGAGTGCCCAATCCCAGCTGTGGCCATCAGCTTCCAGCTGCCAGTGTGGGAGGACATGGTCCCTGGGGGACAAATCCTGCCTCCTTCCCTCCCTCCCCACCAACCCAAGCTGCCTCCTCTCAGAGCAGTTCAGCTGCGACACCTTGCAGCAGGAACGAGGCAGGAGACATCTCCTCCCCCTCCTTTTTTGTGCTGCATCTCCTGGGCCACAATGTCATGGGCAGCCCAAAGTCATCAGGGCTGGGGTGGTGAATTTCCACTAGGTAGATGAGACATGGTGGGGCTGATGAAGGCACTCAGGGGATAGCTCCCTCTGCTTGCCTCTGGACAGGCTGAATTACCACCTGGAGATGCTGCATTCCCTCTGTTGCTCCTGCAGGGAAAACTGCAATGCAATGTAATGAAAAATTAAACTCTGAGCAGCCCTTCGAGGGAGGAGAACCAGAGACACTACCCCAAAAATCCCCTGTGAAGCAGCCTGGCTTCTCCTCCCTGGAGAGCCCTGGGGGTCCATCTGAGCCCCGCTCCGTCTCAGCCAGGGCCTGAGCATCCCAGTGGCAATTCCCTGGCACACCCCAGGCAAGGAACAAATCACAGCAACGTTCCCGTCCTGCCAGGGCAGCACCCCAAAAGGCAGCAGGACGTATGTGCTCATCGCTGAGCAGGACCACCTGTCCCCTCTGCCCACCCAAACAGGGACTAGAGGCCACCCTGCCTCGCTGGCAGCCGCTCCGTGGAAGGCAGCACATCCTTCGCTGGGTTTCCATGGCAACCAGCATCGCACACATGCCAGCCAGGCTGGCTCCCACCCCAGGGAGCTGCCCCACGTCAGAACCCTGCACTTCCGTGGGCGTCCTTCCCTCCCGCCCCGGCTCTGCCGCTGCCCCCAGCCCCTCGCTCCTCCTGGTTCCTGACCGGCAGCAGCGGTAAGGAGCGGCTGGGGCTGGCACCGACCCCGTCTGCTGGGTAATTCGGATCCTGTGGGCACACAGCAGGTGTTGCCCTGCTCTCAGCGTGGTGTGCTTGCAGGTGGGACCTGAAAAATCTCAGCTCGTGGTCCGGGGAGTGGCGAGCGACGTTGGGGTGGTTTCCACCGGGAATGAGAGGCTTTTTCTTCTACTAACTCGCTGCCCTCGGGTCCCAAACAGATTTCTGGCAGCTCCTCCCAGCCCTGCTATCCTTGCCCGACCCTTCCCTCTCCCACACACACTTCCTGGCAGCTCATCCCCCCTGCTTCTTCTCGCAGGCTGTCAGCGAGCGGCGTCACGCCGGCGTCTGGGCTGCGTACGGAGGGCTGGGCGCTGCCAGCCGCCCGGGGCGGGTGCTGTGCCTGCTCTCCTCCGTCCAGAGCCGCAGGGGGATGGAATCAAACAGCGTGTGGCAAGCAGGTGGAGGGAGATCCTCCAGCCCCTCTGCTCTGCCCTGGTGAGGCTGTATCCGGAATACTGTGTCCAGTTCTGGGGCTGCCCACTCCAAGGAGGACAGGGAGCTGCTTGGGAGGATACAGCAAAGGGCTGCAAAGATGCTGAGGGGTCTGGAAGATCTCTCTTGTGAGGAAAGGCTGAGAGTTGGGACTTCTCAGTCTGCTGAGGGGGGATCTAATCAATGCTTACAAATATTTGAAGGGTGGGGGTCAGGAGGATGGCACAAGACTTCTTTCAGTGGTGCCCAGTGGCAGGACAAGGGGCAGCAGGCACAGACCTGAACATAAGCTCCAGCTAAACGTGAGGAGGAACTTCTGTAATGTAATGTAAGGATGACAGAGTACTGGAGCAGGCTGCCCAGAGAGGGGGTGGAATCTTATCTCTGGAGACATTCAAAACCCATCTGGACATATTCCTGTGTGACCTTCTCTGCATGAACCTGCCTTGGCACGGGGGTTGAACTCCAGAGGTCCCTTCCAACCCTTGCCACACTGTGATACTGTGAATTGTCCTATAGAGCCAAGGTGGTGAAGGAGCAAGAGCTGCTTCCCACTCTGCCAGGCTGGAGGGCAGTGTGCAGCCCTCTTCTCACCACTGCCAAACTTCTCTCTTCTGGATTCTGGCACTCTTGTAGCTCCCCCACACTGTTAAACCCTCTGTGAAACAGAAGTTCTGACAATGATGCAGTTTATCAAACCACCCACTCTCCCCCCAGGCTTCCAGACACATTGCTCCAGTCACTCTCCACATCTTCCCCACTCACAAGTACTTCTGCAAGTGCAGCTGAAGCATCCACCACCTCTCCTAGGCTGTAGAGCCATAGAACCATTTTGCTTGGCAGAAACCTTTGAGATCATAGAGCCCAGGCTTTAACCCAGCACTGCCAGGTCACTACTGAACCAAGTTCCTCAGCACCACAACCACACAGCTTTGAAATCCCTCAGGGGATGGGGACTCAGCCACTGCCCTGAGCAGCCTGTTCCAGGCCTTGACAACCCTTAATGTCCAACCTGAACCTCCCCTAGAACAACTTGAGGCCATTTCTTCTTGTCCTATTGCCTGTTGTTTGGGAGAAGAGGCTGACCCCCAATTCCCTACAGCCAGGGCACACATTGGCTCATCTTCAGCCTCTGCCCACCAACACCCCTGGGTCCTCTTCCTCTGGGCAGTTTCCAGCCTCTCATCCTGGAGCTTGGAGTATTCCTGGGGTTCTTGTGACCCAAGGGCAGGCCTTGACACCTAGAATCATAGAACTGTTAGGGTTGGAAAGGACCTCAATGCTCAGCCAGTTCCAACCCCACTGCCATGGGCAGGGACACCTCACTCCAGAGGAGGCTGCCCACAGCCACATCCAGCCTGGCCTTCAAAACCTCCAGGTATGAGGCTGCCAGCACCTCCCTGGGCAACCTGTTCAACCTCAGCCCATTGATCCAGACCATCCAGATCCCTCTGTAGAGCCTTCCTGACCTCCCAGCAGACCAACACTCCCACTCAGCTTGGCATCAGCTGCACACCTGCTAGGAGAATAGAATAGAATAGACTAGACTAGACTAGAATAGAATAGAATAGAATAGAATAGAATAGAATAGAATAGAATAGAATAGAATAGAATAGAATAGACCAGGTTGGAAGAGACCTTCGAGATCACCAAGTCCAACCTATCACCCAACACCATCTCATCAACTAAACCATGGCAAAAAGCACCCCAGCCAGTCTCTTCCTAAACACCTCCAGGGATGGTGACTCCACCACCTCCCTGGGCAGCACATCCCAAAGGCCAGTCTCTCTTTCTGGGAAGAACTTCTTCCTAACATCCAGCCTAAACCTCCCCTGGCACAGCTTGAGACTGTGTCCTCTTGTTCTGGGACTGGTTGCCTGGGAGAAGAGACCAACCCCCTCCTGGCTACAACCTCCCTTCAGGGAGTTGCAGACAGCAAGAAGGTCTCCCCTGAGCCTCCTCTTCTCCAGGCTAAGCAACCCCAGCTCCCTCAGCCTCTCCTCACAGGGCTGTGCTCCAGACCCCTCCCCAGCTTTGTTGCCCTTCTCTGGACACCTTCCAGCATCTCAACATCTTTCCTAAACTGAGGGGCCCAGAACTGGACACAGGACTCAAGGTGTGGCCTAACCAGTGCTGAGCACAGGGCAGAATGACCTCCCTGCTCCTGCTGGCCACACTGTTCCTGATGCAGGCCAGGATGCCATTGGCCTTCTTGGCCACCTGGGCACACTGCTGGCTCCTGTTCAGCCTACTATCAACCAGTACCCCCAGGTCCCTTTCTGCCTGGCTGCTCTGCAGCCACTCTGTCCCCAGCCTGTAGCACTGCCTGGGGTTGGTGTGGCCAATGTGCAGAACCTGGCACTTAGATGTGTAAATTGAGGGAGCAAGTTCCAGATCCAACTCCCAGGCCCCAAAATCTGTTCAATATATAGTTCCCTGACAGGGGACACATCAGATACTAAAGTGATAAGAACAGATGCTACACTTGATCTGAGCCAAAAGGCCGAGAAGAGATGCTAACACTCCTCTTGACTGGAGCCAAACCTTGGCAGCTCTCCTAGCTAACCACACAGCCAGGTGCTTATTTCCTCCAAGAAGATCATGAAGATCCTCCCTGTAGTAAGGCAAAAATAAAACCAAGCCCCAAACAAAGGCAGAGAGAGAGGTTTTCACGTTTGAAGGCAGCCTTGAAGCCAAGAAGCTGCCGAAATCCAAGCCCTGCGCCTCGCCCCGGCGCTGGCTTTGCTTTCTGGTTGCATAAGGATGCCACGTCCTTGTCCCCACGAGCACTGAACCTTGCATTTATCTCCTGGCAATTGCTCTGCAATGCACACTGCTCCACTTCCAAGAGCACTGGATGCAGGGGAGCACAGTTTCAATGGGCAGAGGCAAGGGATTAGGAGCAGGCTCTGTCGCTCACAGCCGCTCGGCGCCAAGTGGGAAGAAAAGTTTTGCTCCTGAATTAGAAACACAACTGCTGCTCCTGCTCCTGCTCCTGCTCCTGCTCCTGCTCCTGCTCCTGCTCCTGCCTGCAGAACTGGGTTCTCTGGATGCAGCCAAAGAGGAGGAGGCAGAAAAAAAAATAACCCCCAAACTTGGCAAGCACTCCTCCACTTGGAGTGAGTTTGCTTTGATCACATTTGCAGCCTCACTCACCAACCCCCCCCCCCCAAAACCTGCCGGTGTAGTCATCATGGCAAAGTCCTGGGGGGCAGCAGGGAAGCCCCAGTGCCATGAGGAATCATCAGATCATAGAATCATGGAATCAATAAGGTTGGAAAAGACCTCAGAGATCATCAAGCCCAACCTGTCACCCAACACCTCATGACTACTAAACCATGGCACCAAGTGCCACATCCAATCCCCTCTTGAACACCTCCAGGGATGGGGACTCCACCACCTCCCTGGGCAGCACATCCCAATGGCCAACAACTCTCTCTGGGAAGAACTTTCTCCTCACCTCCAGCCTAAACTTTCCCTGGCACAGCTTGAGACTGTGTCCTCTTGTTCTGGTGCTGGGTGCCTGGGAGAAGAGACCAACCCCCACCTGGCTACAACCTCCCTCCAGGGAGTTGCAGAGAGCAAGAAGGTCTCCCCTGAGCCTCCTCTTCTCCAGGCTAAGCAACCCCAGCTCCCTCAGCCTCTCCTCACAGGGCTGTGCTCCAGACCCCTCCCCAGCTTTGTTGCCCTTCTCTGGACACCTTCCAGCACCTCAACATCTTTCCTAACCTGAGGGCCCCAGAACTGGACACAGGACTCAAGGTGTGGCCTAACCAGTGCTGAGCACAGGGCACAATGACCTCCCTGCTCCTGCTGGGCACACTGTTCCTGATGCAGGCCAGGATGGCATTGGCTTCTTGGTCACCTGGGCACACTGCTGGCTCATGTTCATCTGCTGTGAACCAGCACCCCCAGGTCCCTCTCTGCCTGGCTGCTCTCAGCCACTCTGACCCCAGCCTGGAGCACTGCATGGGGTTGTTGTGACCAAAGTGCAGCACCCAGCACTTGGACTTGTTGAATGCCATCCTGTTGGACTCTGCCCATCTGTGCAGCCTGGCAAGGTCCCTCTGCAGAGCTCTCCAACCCTCTAACAGATCAGCTCCTGCCCCCAGCTTGGTGTCCTCTGCACATTTACTGATGCTGGACTCAATCCCCTCATCCAGATCATCAGTAAAGATATTGAACAGGATGAGGCCCAGCACTGGTCCCTGGGGGACACCACTAGTGCCTGGCTGCCAGCTGGCTGTGGCACCATTCACCACCACTCTCTCCCTGCTGTGGTCCTGCTGGCTGCACTATGGCTGATCCAGGCCAGGATGTCATTTCCCTTCTTGACCACCTGCACTTGCCTGCTCATCTGCAGCTGGCTGTTCAGCTGCAAGACACAGCCTCTGAAGAAAACGTTGGTGTATGCAATGTTCTTGGGATGCTCACCTGGCCAGTATTCAGTATTCAGTATCACTAAGGTTGGAAGAGACCTCAAAGATCATCGAGTCCAACCTGTCACCACAGACCACATGACTAGAGTAGGGAGGACACTACTGCCCACTGCAGGTTTGAACTCACGACTTTCCCATTAAAGGTCTTATGCACTACCAACTGAGCCACAGCACATAGGGCCAGGCCCTGGGGATTTGGCTTCACGCTCCTTTTTTTTCTGGTGTTCCTCAATGATCCCTCCCAGAATCATAAAATGGCTTAGGATGGAAGGGACCTTAGAAATCATCTACTCTAACCTGCCTGTCATGGGCAGGGATGACTCTCAACTAGCTCAGGCTGCACAAAGCCTCTCCAACCTGGCCTTGAACACCTCCAGGGAGGGGGGCATCCACAACCTCCCTGGGCAACCTGTTCCAGTGTCTCCCCACCCTTGTACCTAAGAACTTCTTCCTGAGAGGTGTCCATCCACATCCACCACCTATGCTGAGTGATACAGGGACCATGGAGCCCCATTTCTGAAGCAGCAGGATGCTAATCTATAATCAATGCTCTGGAAACCCAATGCTCTGGGTTCTTCTCTCGATGCACTTCTTGCAAGATGCTCCTGAGTGATTCCTCTGTTTGAGCAGCTCTAGTCAAAACACTTCATGTCTTGAATTTCATCGGGTGGATATCACTAATGAACTGACTCCTGCATTTTCCTGAGCTCCACAATTGCCTTGCTGAAGGCTGAAGGGAATCATAATGTCTTCCCTGCAACCTGCAGGGAGAGAGAGAAAAGGGAAGAGCTGTGTCAAATAAATCATTCATGACCCAGCCTTCTCCCAGGCCGGGTGTTCATCTCTGCAGCTTAAGAAGCCATCTCCAGCAGTGGCTCCTCTAACTGCACCCTGAGAGCAGGTGGTGATGCCCTGTCAGGGTGAGAGTGTCCAGAGAAGGGCCAGGAGGATGAGCAGAGGGCTGGAGCACCTCTCCTGTGAGGACAGACTGAAGGAGTTGGGGCTGTTCAGTCTGGAGAAGAGAAGGCTCCCAGGTGACCTAATTGTGGCCTTCCAGTATCTGAAGAGGGCTACAGGAAGGCTGGGGAAGGACTTCTCAGGATCTCAGGTAGTGATAGGACTAGGGGGAATGGAATGAAGCTGGAGGTGGGGAGATTCAGGCTGGATGTGAGGAGGAAGTTCTTCCCCATGAGAGTGGTGAAGCCCTGGAATGGGTTGTCCAGGGAGGTGGTCGAGGCCCCGTCCCTGGAGGTGTTTAAGCCCAGGCTGGATAAGGCTCTGGGCAGCCTGATCTAGTGTGGGGTGTCCCTGCCCATGGCAGGGGGGGTTGGAACTAGATGATCCTTGTGGTCCCTTCCAACCCTGACTGATACTATGGGCAAAGGTGTCTCCTGCTGTTGGGGGCACCCTCAGTGCCACCAGCTGTGAAAGGAACAGCATTGCTTGTTAACCTTAAGTAAAACTCCCTGCTGCCAGAAAACACCCCAAAAGTCACACTCCCCCAGGCTCATGCCAGAACAAGAGGACACAGTCTCAAGCTGTGCCAGGATAAGTTCAGGCTGGAGGTGAGGAGAAAGTTCTTTCCAGAGAGAGTTGTTGGCCATTGGGATGTGCTGCCCAGGGAGGTGGTGGAGTCCCCATTCCTGGAGGTGTTCAAGAGGGGATTGGATGTGGCACTTGGTGCCATGGTTTAGTAGCCATGAGGTGCTGGGTGACAGGTTGGACTTGATGATCTTTGGGGTCTTTTCCAACCTTGTTGATCCTATGATTCTATGCCATGGTAAAGGGCCAGGAAAGAGAAACAGTTAGGAGTTATTTGCTGATTGGATGACCAAGCAGTTTGCTGATGATACCAAACTGGGAGGACTGGCTGACACCCCATCAGGCTGTGCTGCCATTCAGCCAGACCTGGCCAGGCTGGAGAGTTCATGCTCATGAACTTCAGCTCATGAAGTTCAACGAGGTTCCTGCAGATGGGGAGGAATAACCTCCTGCACCAGGACAGATGAGGGGGGACCTGCTGGGAAGCAGCTCTCTGGAGAAGCACCTGGAAGTGCTGGTGGGCAACAAGTTGCCCATGAGTCAGAAGTGTGCCCAAATGGCCTAGAAGGCCAATGGTTTCCTGGGGTGCATTAGAAGAGTGTGGCCAGCAGGATGAGTGAAGTTCTCCTTCTACTCTGCTCTGCCCTAGTGGAGTATTGGGTCCAGTTCTGGGCTTCACAGGTAAAGAGAGACAGGGAACTACTGGAGAGAGTCCAGCAGAGGCTACAAAGCTGCTGAGAAGCCTGGAGCATCTCTGTCAGGAAAGGCTGAGAGCCCTGGGGCTGTTGAGCCTGGAGAAGAGCAGCCCCAGAGGGGAGCTGAGCAATGCTCAGCAAGAGCTAAAGGTTGGGGAGCAAGAGGCTGGGGCCAGACTCTGCACAGTGGTGTCCAGCAACAGGACAAGGATCAATGGGCACAAGTTGGAGGGTCCATGTGAACATAAGGAGAATCTTGTTTGCTGTGAGGGTGCTGGAGGCCTGGAGCAGGCTGCCCAGAGAGGTTGTGGAGTCTCCTTCTCTGGAGAGATTCCAACCCCCCCTGGCCATTGTGCTCCTGGGCAAGCAGCTGTGGGTGCCCTGCTCTAGCAGGGGGGTTGGGCTGGCTGATCTGCAGAGGTCCCTTCCAACACACACTGTGCTGGGATTCTGTGATATCTCTGCAGGGCAAATATATCAACTATTGACATGAGTGAGATGCCAAAGACTATTGATGGGCAGCTCTGCTCCTGTCCTTCAGTGAGTAATTATCCCATCCAGCTTCCAGCTCTGGATGACGCAGAGGATAAACACAAGTTTCCTGTTTGGAGCTTCATAAACACCCTGAGCAGATAAACACTCCTAAGCAAGGGGCTTGGGCCTGGGGAGGCAAGGGGCAGCAATCCTCTTTTATGAGAAATGAGATTGGAAAATGGTAATCTGCTAAATGGGCCTGGCTGGTGGGCTGGGGAGCAGAGGGTTATTACAGTGATGAGCTCAATAGGAAAAGTGTAATCCCAGCCCAACTGTTCAGCAGATCACTGCCCAGCCTCTTCATACACACACCCCCTTCCTCCCCCCCCAGCCCCTGCTCCCAAATCATCACATTAGGCTGATGGGAGAAGATAAAATGAGATCTCTTTGTGCCAGGTTGTGTAATGTCACTGAAGAGAAGCCCTGGGCTCTGCACTTTGATCTGGGGACATTGCTGGCTTCCTACCCTGCACCACAGAGAAGAGCCTCAGCTTGCATCCTCTGGTCCTTCCTTTCATTCAGCATCTCTGATGGATCTGTCTCCACCTTCTTCTGAAGAGAAGGCTCCATGGAGACCCCAGAGCCCCCTGAAAGGGTCCTACACCCTGGAGGTGTTCAAGAGGGGATTGGATGTGGCACTTGGTGCCATGGTCTAGTCATGAGGTCTGTGGTGACAGGTTGGACTCAATGATCTTTGAGGTCTCTTCCAACCTTGGTGATACTGTGATACTGTGATACAAGAAAGCTGGGGAGGGACATTTTACAAGGGCTGGGAGTGACAGGACAAGAGGGAATAGGTTGCAGCTGAAGAGGGGAGACTGAGGCTGGAGATGAGGAAGAAATTGTTGGCAGTGAGGGTGGGGAGGCACTGGCACAGGTTGCCCAGGGAGGTTGTAGATGTCGCCTCCCTGGAGGTGTTCAAAGCCTTGAGCAAGCTGGGCTGGTGGGAGGTGTCCCTGCCCATGGCAGGGGGGTTGGAGTATCTTTAAGGTCCCTTCTAATCCAAACTACTCTGTGATTTTATGATTCTCCACTGAGCAGCAGTGACCACAGCTCTTCTTCCTGGAGCCTTTTTTTAGGGGCTGTTTCCAGCCAGGAGTTGAACCTGGGGCTTCCTGCTCAGCCTGGGGCAGACTGCTGGGCACTGGTACTGTCCTCCCTCCCAGCATCATTGGTGAGAGTACCACCACCCACAACTGCTTCTGCATGCAGAGGGAGAGGTGTCAGGGGGAGCCCAAAACACAGCTCAGGGCCCTAGATCCACAGGTTCTAGGGTGGTGTCCTCACAGCTCCTGGACATAAATCCATAGGTTATGGAATGGTTTCTTCCCAGCTGAAGGACTTAAATCCATAGGTTATGGGATGGTTTCTTCACAGCTGAAGGACTTAAAGCCATAGGTTATGGAATGGTTTCTTCCCAACTCAAGGATATAAATCCATAGGTTATGGAATGGTTTCTTCCCAACTCAAGGATATAAATCCATAGGTTATGGAATGGTTTCTCCCAACTCAAGGACATAAATCCATAGGTTATAGAATGGTTTCTTCCCAACACAAGGACATAAATCCATAGGTTATGGAATGGTTTCTTCACAGCTGAAGGACTTAAAGCCATAGGTTATGGAATGGTTTCTCCCAACTCAAGGACATAAATCCATAGGTTATGGAATGGTTTCTTCCCAACTCAAGGATATAAATCCATAGGTTATGGAACGGTTTCTTCCCAACTCAAGGATATAAATCCCTAGGATATAGAATGGTTTCTTCCCAACACAAGAACCTAAATCCATAGGTTCTAGGGTGGTTTCTTCATAGCTTCCTTGGCAGGACTGCAGAAGAAGGCTTTGCAGCCCACTACATATGGAAGCCCTCTCCCAACTGCCACACCTGCAGGCTGGGGCCAAATTAAAGACAAAGGACAAACTGCCATTTGATCTATTTTGGTTTAGTCTTAAAATGAATGGGGTTGGGCTGGGGGGGGTAAAGGAGGGAAGGAAAAGGCCACATAGAAGCTGTAGGCAGCATGATAATTAGTGACAGGGTAATGACTATGCAGCAGCAGCAGTGCAAAGCTGTAGGAACATCAGATACCCACAGCAGCCACCACATCAAAGAGACCCCAACAGCTCCAAACTTAACTCAGCTGAGCAGCAAGGCCAAGCCTTGGGACAAGCTCCTCATTTCTGGGAACATAACCTCAGCCTCTCCTCCAAGCCTGTGCAAACAAAGAGCTTTGTGCATGCTGCTTAGAAGGTCAGAAAGTTTGTGATGAGGCAGAAAGGGACCTGAGGGTACTGGTTGATAGTAGGCGGAACATGAGCCAGCAGTGTGCCCAGGTGGCCAAGAAGGCCAATGGCATCCTGGCCTGCATCAGGAACAGTGTGGCCAGCAGGAGCAGGGAGGTCATTGTGCCCTGTGCTCAGCACTGGTTAGCCACACCTTGAGTCCTGTGTCCAGTTCTGGGCTCCTCAGTTTAGGAAAGATGTTGAGATGCTGGAAGGTGTCCAGAGAAGGGCAACAAAGCTGGGGAGGGGTCTGGAGCACAGCCCTGTGAGGAGAGGCTGAGGGAGCTGGGGTTGCTTAGCCTGGAGAAGAGGAGGCTCAGGGGAGACCTTCTTGCTGTCTTCAACTCCCTGAAGGGAGGTTGGAGCCAGGTGGGGGTTGGTCTCTTCTCCCAGGCACCCAGCAGCAGAACAAGAGGACACAGTCTCAAGCTGTGCCAGGGGAGGTTTAGGCTGGAGGTGAGGAGAAAGTTCTTCCCAGAGAGAGTTGTTGGCCATTGGGATGTGCTGCCCAGGGAGGTGGTGGAGTCCCCATCCCTGGCGGTGTTCAAGAGGAGCCTGGCTGGGGTGCTTGGTGCCATGGTTTAGTTGATCAGATGGTGTTGGGTGATAGGTTGGACTTGATGATCTCAGAGGTCTTTTCCAACCTGGTTAATTCCCTTCCCTTCCCTTCCCTTCCCTTCCCTTCCCTTCCCTTCCCTTCCCTTCCCTTCCCTTCCCTTCCCTTCCCTTCCCTTCCCTTCCCTTCCCTTCCCTTCCCTTCCCTTCCCTTCCCTTCCCTTCCCTTCCCTTCCCTTCCCTTCCCTTCCCTTCCCTTCCCTTCCCTTCCCTTCCCTTCCCTTCCCTTCCCTTCCCTTCTCTTGGAGTCAGGAGGGTGGTGAGCAGAGTGGCACTTCAGGGAAGGCAGTTATTAAAGGAGGAGAGGTTTCAAAGGGAGTTTGGAACACAGAGAATAACAAACAGACCTCAAGCACTCGCTAGTTTATTTTGGGGGTTGTTGGTTGGGGGATGGGGGGGATTGTTTTGATGTATTTTGCATGAAATGGGAAACTAAACCAACAAGTGACATGCTCAGCAAGAACAAACAGGGCAGGGATGGAACACAAAGAGGATTATCATTTCAAATGGCAGCGCTGGGGAGCAGAGCTGCTCTCACTTCTGCTGCCTGCAAGGCTGGGTGTAACAGAAGTCAAACTGCAGAGCATGGAATCATTTCCGTTGGAGAAGACCTTTAAGTTCATCCACTCCAACAAGTCCAAGTGCTGGGTGCTGCACTTCAGCCACAACAACCCCAGGCAGTGCTACAGGCTGGGGTCAGAGTGGCTGGAGAGCAGCCAGGCACAAAGGGACCTGGGGGTGCTGGTGGACAGCAGCTGAACATGAGCCAGCAGTGTGCCCAGGTGACCAAGAAGGCCAAGGGCATCCTGGCCTGCATCAGGAACAGTGTGGCCAGCAGGAGCAGGGAGGTCATTGTGCCCTGTGCTCAGCACTGCTTAGGCCACACCTTGAGTCCTGTGTCCAGTCCTGGGCTTCTCAATTTAAGAAGGACGTTGTGGTGGGTTGAGGCAGATCCTCCCTTGCCTCCCACCAGGGCAGAAAAAATGAGACTCAGACAAATGGATTGCAGAAGTGGTGGAAAGTTTAAATGGAAAAGCAGTGAGTGTTGTACAGAGAACCACAAACACAGTGAAAAAAAAAGATCTCAAAGCATTCCCAGAAGCCTCCCAGTATTCCCCTTTTCCCACCTGAGGGTAACACCCAAAACTCCCAGGGCTCTTTCTTCCCCCCCTCCACTGTTAGGCTAATCTCAGCTGGCCAGATCTGAGATTACCCTTTCCCATTCTCTTCCTGGCATTAGCCCTAGCCAGGCCTAAGAGGCCTTGAGATAACTCCCCTTCCATTACCAGACAGGGAGCAGCTCCCACGAGGGTAGTTAGGGAAGAAAGAGGAAGTGCAGGACCCTGCTGGTGGTCTTATAGAGAGCAGGACATTATGGGATGAAATAGACAGCTACCCATGGCCGTCCACTGGGCTGGACCCTCAGGACACCACAGGTGTAGCTTCTGTGGGAGTAGCAGGGGGACACCCAGCCTAAACCACCACAGACACTGAGACTCTTGAAGGTGTCCAGAGAAGGGCAACAAAGCTGGGGAGGGGTCTGGAGCACAGCCCTGTGAGGAGAGGCTGAGGGAGCTGGGGTTGCTTAGCCTGGAGA
The DNA here is from genome assembly GCF_026170545.1 of Melanerpes formicivorus. Lineage (NCBI taxonomy): Eukaryota > Metazoa > Chordata > Aves > Piciformes > Picidae > Melanerpes > Melanerpes formicivorus. The sequence continues at coordinate 56,144 of NW_027142454.1, forward strand.
AGAGGAGGCTCAGGGGAGACCTTCTAGCTGTCTACAACGACCTGCAGGGAGATTGTAGCCAGGAGGGGGTTGGTCTCTTCTCCCAGGCAAGCAGCACCAGAACAAGAGGACACAGTCTCAAGCTGTGCCAGGGGAGGTTTAGGCTGGAGGTGAGGAGAAAGTTCTTTCCAGAGAGAGTTGTTGGCCATTGGGATGTGCTGCCCAGGGAGGTGGTGGAGTCCCCATCCCTGGAGGTGTTCAAGAGGGGATTGGATGTGGCACTTGGTGCCATGGTTTAGTAGTCCTGAGGTGTTGGGTGACAGGCTGGACTTGCTGATCTTTGAAGTCTTTTTCAACCTTATTAATTCTATGATTACCTAACTCTGCCAAGTCTGGTGCTAAACCATGGCCCCCAGCACCTCTGCTATGGGAACAGGCTGAGAGAGTTGGGGTTGTTCAGCTTGGGGAAGCCTGGGGCCCAGCTTTCCAGGGCCTGAAAGGAGATCTACAAGAAAGCTGGGAAGGACCTTTCACAAGGGTTTGTGGTGCCAGGATGAGGGGCAACAACTTGCATTTTGAAAAGGGGAGATTGAGACTGGAGATTAGGGACAAATTCTTGGTAGTGAGGGTGAGGAGACACTGGAACAAGTTGGCCAGGGAGGCTGTGGATGTCCCCTCCCTGGAGGTATCATAGTATCATAGTATCATTCAGGGTTGGAAGGGACCACAAGGATCATCTAGTTCCAAACCCCCTGCCATGGGCAGGGACACCCCCACACTAGATCAGGCTGGACAGAGCCTCATCCAGCCTGGGCTTAAACACCTCCAGGGATGGGGCCTCAACCACCTCCCTGGACAACCCATTCCAGGGTTTCACCACTCTCATGGTGAAGAAAAGCCAGGCTGGATGAGACCTTGAGCAAGCTGGGCTGGTGGGAGGTGTCTCTGCCCATGGCAGGTGGGGTTGGAACTGGATGATCTTTAAGGTCCCTTCCAACCCAAATCATTCCATGATAAGACCTCCAGGGATGGGGATTCAACCACCCCCCTGGGCAGCCCTGTTCCAGAGTGCCTGAGAACCCTCCCAGTGTTGAAGTTTCTTCTAACATTCAACCTCAGCTTCTCCTGGCAGATAAAACAGAAGGTGCTGGGATAATGACCAGGTAAAAAAACAGATGAGCAGGGGCTTCTCTGTGGCTGACCCTTATGATTCACACTCAGGCTTTAAGCTCTAAACATAGCTCTGACAATGGTGTTTGATTTTAGAAACAGGGAAGTTTTTGCTTGATTGGTTGGGGGTGGGGTGGGGGGGTGTAATTCTTAACCCCACCTGAAGAGCTCTGCACTCCAGGTTCATGATTTATAGCCAGGAAGATGGGATGGTTTTGAAGGGCCTCTGTGCCAGGACTGGGTCTGGCTGAGCTCTGGCCACCAGTCATGAGCAACTGTGTGATGCAAGGCCATCATCTGCTCCAGAGGTAGTAATCAAAGACAGGAGAAGGTGGAAGCAGTGACTCACCTCAGACTTCAGAAAAGCTTTTGATGCCTCAGCACATGAAAGCTTTGCCACAGGGGCAGTAAAATGGGATTTGGGGGGTGGGGGTGGGGGGAAGAAAAAGAAACAAAGGAAAAGAGAAAAAGGGAGGAAAAAAAGGCAGTTCTGGGAAAGATTAAAAAGCTGAGAATGGGACAGAGGATATCAAAGGCTGCAGGGCTCAGATGTGCTTTGGAGCACTGGTAAAACATCTCTGCCACCAGTCCTGCAGGCCAGGGGCATCCAGCAGCAGGTGTGGTGGCAATGAAGTGGGCAGCATGGACTTGTAACTGCAGGAGGACCTCAACAGAGCTCTGGCACCAGAAGTGTGGGGGCTGAGGGCTTTAAGGGCCTTGTGCACCGTGCAGAAAGCCTCAGAATCCATTTCTCTCCCCTTCTCTGCTTTCCCCAAGAATATCCATCCCCCCTCCCTCCACCTTTGGGAGAGTATCCCCCAGAGGGAGCAGGAGATGGCCTTGGCTGGGGTCAGGGAGAGGCAGTGATGCCCATGGAGCCTTACTGCCCAGGAGATGGCCCTGGCTGGGGTCAGGGAGAGGCAGTGATGCCCATGGAGCCTTACTGCCCAGGAGATGGCCCTGGCTGGGGTCAGGACTGGCAGTGATGCCCATGGAGCTTTACTGCCCAGGAGATGGCCCTGGCTGGGGTCAGGACTGGCAGTGATGCCCATGGAGCCTTACTGCCCAGGAGATGGCCCTGGCTGGGGTCAGGGAGAGGCAGTGATGCCCATGGAGCCTTACTGCCCAGGAGATGGCCCTGGCTGGAGTCAGGACTGGCAGTGATGCCCATGGAGCCTTACTGCCCAGGAGATGGCCCTGGCTGGGGTCAGGGAGAGGCAGTGATGCCCATGGAGCCTTACTGCCCAGGAGATGGCCCTGGCTGGGGTCAGGACTGGCAGTGATGCCCATGGAGCCTTACTGCCCAGGAGATGGCCCTGGCTGGGGTCAGGGAGAGGCAGTGATGCCCATGGAGCCTTACTGCCCAGGAGATGGCCCTGGCTGGGGTCAGGGAGAGGCAGTGATGCCCATGGAGCCTTACTGCCCAGGAGATGGCCCTGGCTGGAGTCAGGACTGGCAGTGATGCCCATGGAGCCTTACTGCCCAGGAGATGGCCCTGGCTGGGGTCAGGACTGGCAGTGATGCCCATGGAGCCTTACTGCCCAGGAGATGGCCCTGGCTGGGGTCAGGGAGAGGCAGTGATGCCCATGGAGCCTTACTGCCCAGGAGATAGCCCTGGCTGGGGTCAGGACTGGCAGTGATGCCCATGGAGCTTTACTGCCCAGGAGATGGCCCTGGCTGGGGTCAGGACTGGCAGTGATGCCCATGGAGCCTTACTGCCCAGGAGATGGCCCTGGCTGGGGTCAGGGAGAGGCAGTGATGCCCATGGAGCCTTACTGCCCAGGAGATGGCCCTGGCTGGGGTCAGGACTGGCAGTGATGCCCATGGAGCCTTACTGCCCAGGAGATTGCAAGATAGGAAAGCTCAGGAAGTTTCAACTCACCAGTTTGATATAACCCCAGCATTGTTTGCTCTGCTCTGGGAAGGGGTGGGTTTAGAGGATAAATACCTCATTCTTCATGCTTTGAATTGCTGGAGGAAAAGAAAATTCAACATTTCCTCTCCCCTGGCTGGCAGATCCTTTTCCACCTACATTTTCAGCCCACCAAGCTGGGGGCATGAGTTGATCTATTAGAGGGTTGGAGAGCTCTGCAGAGGGACCTTGCCAGGCTAGACAGATGGGCAGAGTCCAAGGGCAGGAGATTGAACACATCCAAGTGCCAGGTTCTACACATTGGCCACAACCCCATGCAGTGCTACAGGCTGGGGTCAGAGTGGCTGGAGAGCAGCCAGGCAGAAAGGGACCTGGGGGTGCTGATTGACAGCAGCTGAACAGGAGCCAGCAGTGTGCCCAGGTGGCCAAGAAGGCAAATGGCCTCCTGGCCTGCATCAGGAACAGTGTGGCCAGCAGGAGCAGGGAAGTCATTGTGCCCTGTGCTCAGCACTGGTTAGGCCACACCTTGAGTCCTGTGTCCAGCTCTGGGCTCCACAATTTAAGAAGGACATTGAGACTCTTAAACATGTCCAGAGAAGGGCAACAAAGCTGGGGAGGGGTCTGGGGCACAGCCCTGTGAGGAGAGGCTGAGGGAGCTGGGGTTGCTTAGCCTGGAGAAGAGGAGGCTCAGGGGAGACCTTCTTGCTGTCTGCAACTCCCTGGAGGGAGGTTGTAGCCAGGTGGGGGTTGGTCTCTTCTCCCAGGCAAGCAGCACCAGAACAAGAGGACACAGTCTGAAGCTGTGCCAGGGGAGGTTTAGGCTGGAGGTGAGGAGAAAGTTCTTCCCAGAGAGAGTTGTTGGCCACTGGGATGTGCTGCCCAGGGAGGTGGTGGAGTCCCCATCCCTGGAGGTGTTCAAGAGGGGATTGGATGTGGCACTTGGTGCCATGGTTTAGTAGTCATGAGGTGTTGGGTGACAGGTTGGACTTGATGATCTCTGAGGTCTCTTCCAACCTTATTAATCTATGATTCTTGCCCTCCTGGGCCACTGGAAACTATTCCTGTTCCCCACTGCTTCCTCTGGCAGGACAGGGACCTACCAATGCTGTTTCTCAGACACAGATCAGTGGGGGTTGGACCAGATGACCTTCAGAGGTCTTTGAGGTCTTTTCCAACCTTATTTATTCTATGATTCTGTGATTCTAAAGCAGGTGGCACACAGCCCCAGACCATCTCACCTGGAATGGTTCCAGGGATGGGGCACCTAGCAGCTCTCAGGACAACCTGTTTGCTCTCTCCCATCCCTGCTCTTCTTTGCTGTGCGGCAGTCAGAGGACAGGGGCTGGCAGCTGGGATGCTGTGTGCTGCTCCCATCCTGCTCCTCCAAAGCTTTTAAAAGGCACCTGCTCTGAGGAATGGTGTTTCTCAAGGACACTTCCTGCAAAAGAAAAATCAGAAATAAGCCCTTGAAAGGCTGCTTGGTGCATGGGGCTGTGTTGGAGGCTTTTACACAGATGCTGAATCCTTTTCTGCTCTTCTCGTGGGGATGAAAAGCAGCAAGGACACTTGAGAAGCCTGAGATGGGGTGGCTGCAGCACTGCTCTGCCAAGACAGACCTGGGAGTGATCCCCTCAGGCACTGAAATGGAACCTGTCCTGGGGAAAAACCCTAATATTGACATATTCCAACCTGGTCTATTCTATTCTATTCTATTCTATTCTATTCTATTCTATTCTATTCTATTCTATTCTATTCTATTCTATAGAGTGGTGAAACCCTGGAATGGGTTGTCCAGGGAGGTGGTTGGGGCCCTGTCCCTGGAGGTGTTTAAGCCCAGGCTGGATGAGGCTCTGGCCAGGCTGAACTAGTGTGGGGTGTCCCTGCCCATGGCAGGGGTGTTGGAACTAGATGATCCTTGTGGTCCCTTCCAACCCTGACTGATTCTATGATTCTACTATTCTATTCTATTCTATTCTATTCTATTCTATTCTATTCTATTCTATTCTATTCTATTCTATTCTATTCTATTCTATTCTATTCTATTCCATTCCATTCCATTCCATTCCATTCCATTCCATTCCATTCCATTGGTGTTAGTAACATTGACATTAGTAGCACTGTTAACATTGGTGACACTGTTAACATTAGCACATGCTGGAAGTTGTCCAGAGAAGGGCCACAAGGATGAGCAGAGGGTTGGAGCTGCTCTGCTATGAGGACAGACACAGAGAGTTGGGGTTGTTCAGTCTGGAGAGGAGAAGGCTCTGAGGAGACCTTCTTGGGGCCTCCCAGGATCTGCAGGGGGCTACAAGAAAGCTGGGGAGGGATTTTGGAGGGTGTCAGGGAGTGATAGGACTGGGGGGGGGTGGAGCAAAACTAGAAATGGGTAGATTCAGATTGGATGTGAGGAAGAAGTTCTTCCCCAGGAGGGTGGTGAGGCACTGGCACAGGTTGCCCAGGGAGGTGGTGGAAGCCTCATGCCTGGAGGTTTTGAAGGCCAGGCTGGATGTGGCTGTGAGCAGCCTGCTGTAGTGTGAGGTGTCCCTGCCCATGGCAGGGGGTTGGAACTGGCTGAGCCTTGAGGCCCCTTCCAACCCTGACAATTCTGTGACTCTATGAAGGGCACCTACAGGAAGGCTGGGGAGGGACTATTTGCAACAGCTTGTAGTGAGAGAATGAGGAGCAGTGGTTTGAAGCTGGAGCAGGGGAGATTCAGGTTGGACAGTAGGAGGAAGCTCTTCACAAAGTGTGAGGTGTCCCTGCCCACAGGAGGGGGGTTGGAACTGGATGCTCCTTGAGGTCCCTTCCAACCCTGACAATTCTATGATTTTCTACTCTGTTTTTTGTGGGATTCTGGAGGAAGCTCCTGGCTGTGCCTAGCACTGTACAAAAATTAAAGGAAGAATCATAGAGTTGTTTGGATTAGAAAAGTCCTCTAAGATCATTGAGACCAACTTAAGACCACCATGGCCACTAAACCATGTCCCCAAGAGCTGTGACCATGCATTTCTTGATCACCTGGAAGGTGAGCTTGCCTCTTGCAGCTGAAATAGAAGACAAGACCCTGGGGGAGGATGCAGAGAGGGCCTGCATGGGGCCAGACAAGAAATTGAGGTTTTGGTCCAATAGGGACCTAGCAGATGACAAGCCAGGGCTCACATCCCCTCTTGTTGTGCAGGACCTGATGGTGTCAGAGGCTGTACAGAACCCAGAACAAGCCCCAGCCCTTCCTCTGCAGGGCATAACAGTAATGGCACCCAGTGTTTCCTTCCCCAGGGAGCTGGGAAGCCTCAGTAATTGAGAATTTCAGGGCTCTTTGAAATCAGCAGCTGAAAGATGCTCCAGAAACACAGAGCAGTTCTATTTTTAGAATGACAGAGCAGGAAAATCTCCCTTCCTTATTTGCTGGAAAGGGCTTTCTCCCAGCCTGGGAAGGCCAGCTGGGCTGTGTGAGCAAACCTGCAGGGCTGAGTGAGCAAACCTGCAGGGCTGTGTGAGGAGAGGGAAGGGGGAAAGAGAAAACACAGAGGAATCAACCCAAGGCCAGCCAGACTAAGGTGTTTTGTTCTGGTTTGCTTTGGGTTGGGTTGGGTTGGGTTGGTTGGTTGGTTGGTTTTCTTTTTACTAAGCAGGATGATAATAAAATGCTAAAAACAGCTGCCAGGACCCCAGCAACCAAGCAGCCCTGAGCACACCTGGACTGGCTGGCAGGTGAGCAACAGCAGGAGGAGCTGAAGCTCACCCAGCAGCCCTGCACACCACACACCAAGGGCACTTTGCTGCTAGCACCCCAGCAACCAAGCAGCCCAGAGCACACCTGGGCTGGCTGCCAGGTGAGCAACAGCAGGAGGAGCTGAAGCTCACCCAGCAGCCCTGCCAGGGCACTGGCATTGCTGTGGCAGGTATGGCACTGGGGAGCTGCTGCCAAGCCCTTGCCAGCCCTGGGGGCAGCAGGGAGCTGGCAGGGAGCAGCCAAAATGAGGAGGGCTTTGCGAGGACAATACCGCAGGTGGTGTGCTCACAGCAGGCATCTCTTGGGGAGAAGAGCAGCCTCCAAGTACAGCTGGAGCAGGAAGGCTGGAGCAGTGCCCTGGATGGAGGGTTTAGCCTGAGCCTTGCTCTGCTCCAGCCATGGGACTGCCCTCCACAAGGCTGGGGAAGGGGCTGGAGAACAGCTCTGTGAGGAGTGGCTGAGGGAACTGGTGCAGTCGGGAGAAAAGGAGGCTGAGGGAAGACCTTCTGGCTCTAGAGAAAAGGAGGCTGAGGGAAGACCTTCTGGCTCTCTAGAGAAAAGGAGGCTGATGTTCCTGAGGGAGACCTCCTGGCTCTCTACAACTCTCTGAAAGGTTGGAGCCAGGTGGGGGTTGGTCTTTCCTCCCAAGAAACAAGTGAAAAGACAAAAGGAAACAGCCTCAGGCTGCACCAGGGGAGGTTTAGTTTGGCTCTTAGAAAGAACTTCTTCATAGGAAGGGTTCTCAATGACTGGAACAGGCTGCCCAGGGAGGTGTTTGAGTCCCCATTCCTGGATGTGTTTACCAGTGGCAGAGATGTGGTGCTGAGGGCCATGGTTTAGCAGCAGCCTTGGCAGAGTTAGAGCATGGTTGGACTGGATGGTCTTGAAGGTGTTTTCCAGCCCAAACAATTCTATGATTCTCTGTGTTTCCCTGAGGAGCTCTGCCACCTCCAGGTGAACACTCAGACCAATGCTCTGCTTCTGCACACCATGTCCACTGACCTACTGCATTCTCTTTACAGCCTCTGGTGTATGCAAAGAGGGCTGAGAGGAAGCCACACAAAGAAGAGAGATAAAGTGGGCTGAGCAGACCACAAATGGCATCTGTTTGGCCTCGAGAAAGGTACAGTTCCTGTTACAGCAGGGACTGAATGGCTCTTTGGATATATTTGAAAGGACTAAAACTATTTCCTGTACTAAATGAAGAGCCACAATGGGTTCTGCATAAAACCTCTACCAGCTGGACACAGGAGAGTTTCATCCCTCAGTCATTCAGCACTTCTCAAGCCATTTGTGTTGATCTTTCTGCATAAGACACAGAACCCTTGAGGAACAACTTCTCCCCACCCCCATCACACAGAACCCTTGAGGAACAACTTCTCCCCACCCCCATCACACAGAACCCTTGAGGAACAACTTCTCCCAACCCTCATCACACAGAACCCTTGGGGAACAACTTCTCCCAACCCTCATCACACAGAACCCTTGGGGAACAACTTCTCCCAACCCTCATCACACAGAACCCTTGGGGAACAACTTCTCCCAACCCTCATCACACAGAACCCTTGGGGAACAACTTCTCCCAACCCCCATCACACAGAACCCTTGAGGAACAACTTCTCCCCACCCCCATCACACAGAACCCTTGGGGAACAACTTCTCCCCACCCCCATCACACAGAACCCTTGAGGAACAACTTCTCCCAACCCCCCATTTCCACATAAGCAGAGGCTAAAAACAAGGAGCTGTCAAAGCAGAGTCAGAGCATCCAGATGCTGCCACACCTTGGTTTGTCAGCTGGGGGTTAGTTTCAGATTGTGGTGGATTTGGGGTGCCCAATGGATCTAAGGGCAGGCAGAAGAAAGAGCAAAGAGGAAGCAACTCTCCTCCTCTGCAGCCTTACTGCTCCTTTGAAATGGATGGAGAGAAGGATGTGCTCAAAACAGAGCAGAGAGGCACCTGGGACCTGAACCTTTCATCCCACAGCCAATGCATCAGGTTCCCTCACTGAGGAAGGACTGGGGAGGAAGGAAGTATGGTCAAACAATGAGCTGCAGGAAGGCTGCTGGCTGAAAGCAAGGGCCTGACTCAGCAGACAGCAGCTCCAAATGAAGCTCCCAGCAACCAAAGCCTTGGGAAGCTGCAGCCCTTGACTCCCCTCATGGCAATGCCCAAGGCTGAGCTGGCTGGGGAGGTTCAGCCATGCAGCCCCTGGTCCATTGCAGGGAGGTCATCCTGCCCCTGTGCTCAGCACTGCTTAGGCCACACCTTGAGTCCTTCTGGGGCCCTCAGTTTAGGAAAGATGTTGAGTTGCTGGAAGGCGTCCAGAGAAGGGCAACAAAGCTGGGGAGGGGTCTGGAGCACAGCCCTGTGAGGAGAGGCTGAGGGAGCTGGGGTTGCTTAGCCTGCAGAAGAGGAGGCTCAGGGGAGACCTTCTTGCTGTCTGCAACTCCCTGAAGGGAGGTTGTAGCCAGGTGGGGGTTGGTCTCTTCTCCCAGGCACCCAGCCCCAGAACAAGAGGACACAGTCTCAAGCTGTGCCAGGGGAGGTTTAGGCTGGATGTTAGGAAGAAGCTCTTCCCAGCAAGAGAGATTGGCCATGGGGATGTGCTGCCCAGGGAGGTGGTGGAGTCCCCAACCCTGGAGGTGTTTAGGAAGAGATTGGCTGGGGTGCTTGGTGCCATGGTTTAGTTGATTAGATGGTGTTGGGTGATAGGTTGGACTTGATGATCTCAAAGGTCTCTTCCAACCTTATTAATTCTATTCTATCACCCTCCTGGGAGATGTGACCTCTGCACCTAGCATGTGAGCAAAAAGATCCTGTGACAGCACCCTGAAGGGGCTCAGCCTTAGAACAAGTGCTGATCAACCAGATCACAGAACCAGAGAATCAGGGAATGGATTGGGTTGGAAGGGGCCTTTAAGGGTCACCCAGTCCAACCACCCTGCAGCCAGCAGGGACATCTGCAACCAGAGCAGGTTGCTCACAGCCTCAAACATGACCTGGAATGGTTCTAGGGATGGGGAATCTTCTACCTCTCTGGGCAACCTGGGCCAGGCTCTCACCACCCTCAGTGCCAAACATTTCTTCCTTCTCTCCAGTCTGAATCTCCCTTTTCAGTTGAAACCATCACCCCTTGGCCTGCTCAAAAGTCTGTCCCCAGCTTTCTTAGAGCCCCCTGGAAGTCTTGAAAGGCTACTAGAAGGTCTCCCTGGAGCCTTCTCTTCTCCAGGATGAACACTCCCAGCTCTCTCAGCCTATCCTCACACCAGAGGGCTTCCAGCCTTCACATGATTGCTGTGGCTTCCTCTGGACCTGTTGCTTCTTGTGCCCAGGACTCCAGAGCTGGACACAGTACTCCAGTTCCCTCCTGTACCAAATCTTTTCCACTCCTCTGTCCTAAAAGGCAGAGGTTGGGTTTAGGAGCAGAGCCAGGCTGGACCCATGCCAGTGCTGCACAGCACCTCTGGTCCAGGGCTGTGGTTTGCAGAGCAGAGCCCCTTCAGACAGCCTCTGCTGGGCCCCTGAATTGTTCAGCTCCAGAGGGCAGATACTGCATTCTTCTATTTTATGCCTTGTCCCAGGGGACTCATCTCACCAGTTTCCTTGCTTCCCAGCCCCACACCAGGATTTCCAGGAGGAAGGAAGTCTCATTCCCAGGGAGGGGCACCAAGCATCTTACCAGCAGGGGTACAAAGCAGCCACTCACATGCCCGGAGCATCGCTCCAACTCCACAGGAGCAGAGGTGTCTCCCCTCCTCCCTCTGGCACCACACACACATCACCTGTCCCAGGGGCTTCAGCACAACCCATCAGGACCCCATGCAGACAGCACAGCCTTGATTTTGCAGGCAGTTGCTGCAGAAAGCACCGATGACCCTGCCTGTTCCATGTCAAAACCATCCCGTGCCCAATGGCGTGTTTCTGTTTGGGGCAGGGCAGTGTCTCAAGCTCATGTCTCTGCTGAACTTCTTCCCCACCTTCCAACATGAAATCTGTCCCCACTTAGCCCCCAGTACTGACAGACACACAGCTGCAGTACAGCATCCAGGAAAGACTCAAGCAAAGCCACTGAATAAAGTTGGACCTCATGGGGTTCAACAGGGCCAAGGTGCAAGGTCCTGCACCTGGGCTGGGGGAAAAAAAGGTAATTTTTTGGCACTGAGGGTGGGGAGAACCTTGCCCAGGCTGCCCAGAGAGGAGGGAGATGCTCCATCCCTGGACCTATTATGCTCTGCAATATCTTTATTGGTGATCTGGATGAGGGGATTGAGTCCATCATCAGTAAATGTGCAGATGACACCAAGCTGGGGGCAGGAGTTGATCTGTTAGAGTGTTGGAGAGCTCTGCAGAGGGACCTTGCCAGGCTGGACAGATGAGCAGAGTCCAACAGGATGGCATTCAACAAGTCCAAGTGCCAGGTGCTGCACTTTGGCCACAACAACCCCATGCAGTGCTCCAGGCTGGGGTCAGAGTGGTTAGAGAGCAGCCAGGCAGAAAGGGACCTGGGGGTACTGGTTGTCAGCAGCTGAACAGGAGCCAGCAGGAAAGCCAATGGCATCCTGGCCTGCATCAGGAACAGTGTGGCCAGCAGGAGCAGGGAGGTCATTCTGCCCTGTACTCAGCACTGGTTAGGCCACACCTTGAGTCCTGTGTCCAGTTCTGGGCCCCTCAGTTTAGGAAAGATGTTGAGTTGCTGGAAGGTGTCCAGAGAAGGGCAACAAAGCTGGGGAGGGGTCTGGAGCACAGCCCTGTGAGGAGAGGCTGAGGGAGCTGGGGTTGCTTAGCCTGGAGAAGAGGAGGCTCAGGGGAGACCTTCTTGCTGTCTGCAACTGCCTGAAGGGAGGTTGTAGCCAGGAGGGGGTTGGTCTCTTCTCCCAGGCACCCAGCACCAGAACAAGAGGACACAGTCTCAAGCTGTGCCAGGGGAGGTTTAGGCTGGAGGTGAGGAGAAAGTTCTTCCCAGAGAGAGTTGTTGTCCCTTGGGATGTGCTGCCCAGGGAGGTGGTGGAGTCACCATCACTGGAGTTGTATAGGAAGAGACTGGCTGGGTTGCTTGGTGCCATGGTTTAGTTGATTAGATGGTGTTGGGTGATAGGTTGGACTTGGTGATCTCGAAGGTCTCTTCCAACCTGGTCTATTCTATTCTATTCTATTCTATTCTATTCTATTCTATTCTATTCTATTCTATTCTATTCTATTCTGTTCTGTTCTGTTCTGTTGTGTTCCAGGTCAGGTTGTCTGGGGCTGTGAGCAACCTGCTCTAGCTGCAGATGCCCCTGCTGGCTGCAGGGGGGCTGGACTGGATGAGCTTTAAAGGTCCCTTCCAACCTAAAGCATTCCATGAGTGTGTGGACGTGGTGGGTGACAAGGTCCTAAGAAGCTTCTTTAGAGTGGATCTAAGAGAGTCAGAGAGCAGAAGAGGCTGGAAGAAGACAGCATTAAGGAGATGTAGATTCAGGGGGCCCAAAAGCAAAATACAGCTGCAGTTTGGAAGCTGTAACAGCAAATATAGGGCAATGCATTTACAGAGAGGAAGCAACTTGAACATTGATCAAAAGTACAGAGAAAGCATCAGGGAGATGGGGAAGTAACAGGAGCTGCATTTCAGGAGCCTCTCTGACACTGCAATAAATATGAAGTAGGAGGAAGGGGAAGGCTTCCTCGGGGAAAGCAAGAGCAAAAACCATTGAGATTGATCTCCCATCAAACAGTGTCTGACAGAGGAAAGCAATTCGAGGCTGAGAAACACAACCCTAATTTTAGGGGCATGATAGGCATCATAAATAGGTTTCCAAAGAACCCATAAGCAAAGCTTTGGAGTTCACTTCAGCCCCACGGATGCTGGCTTGGGTTAAAGGGCCCAGGTGCCTGTTGAGCACTTTCTGCCCAGAGGACCTCTCCTGCCATTCAGGAACCCACATAAAAATGTTTCTAAGCTCAGAGTGCTGCAGGCTGAGAAAGCTTGGCGCCATCCCTAGAAGTGACCTGCACTCTGGAGAGCACAGCCACAGCTACGTGTTGAGCACCACCAGCAACCTCCCCTCCCAGAGCCACCAGCTCCAGAGACAAAAGTGGTGAGGAAATACAGGCAGCCAGCAGAAAGGGACCTGGGGGGTACTGGTGGACAGCAGCTGAACAGGAGCCAGCAGTGTGCCCAGGTGGCCAAGAAGGCCAATGGCATCCTGGCCTGCATCAGGAACAGTGTGGCCAGCAGGAGCAGGGAGGTCATTGTGCCCTGTGCTCAGCACTGGTTAGGCCACACCTTGAGTCCTGTGTCCAGCTCTGGGCCCTTCAGTTTAGGAAAGATGTTGAGTTGCTGGAAGGTGTCCAGAGAAGGGCAACAAAGCTGGGGAGGGGTCTGGAGCACAGCCCTGTGAGGAGAGGCTGAGGGAGCTGGGGTTGCTTAGCCTGGAGAAGAGGAGGCTCAGGGGAGACCTTCTTGCTGTCTGCAACTCCCTGAAGGGAGGTTGTAGCCAGGTGGGGGTTGGTCTCTTCTCCCAGGCACCCAGCACCAGAACAAGAGGACACAGTCTCAAGCTGTGCCAGGGGAGGTTTAGGCTGGAGGTGAGGAGAAAGTTCTTCCCAGAGAGAGTTGTTTGCCATTGGGATGTGCTGCCCAGGGAGGTGGTGGAGTCCCCATCCCTGGAGGTGTTCAAGAGGGGATTGGATGTGGCACTTGGTGCCATGGTTTAGTAGTCATGAGGTGTTGGGTGACAGGTTGGACTTGATGATTTTCCAACCTTATTGATCTATGAGTCTTGCCCTCCTGGGCCAGTGGAAACTATTCCTGTTCCCCACTGCTTCCTCTGGCAGGACAGGGACCTACCAATGCTGTTTCTCAGACACAGATCCATGGGGGTTGGACTGAATGACCCTTAGAGGTCCCTTCCAACCCAAACCATCTATGATTCTGTGTACACCCAAGAAAACAATTGTCCCCATGACATAAGCCTGAGGGCTGCTGCCCTTCCAGCTCCCTTGGCCAGCTTGGGCCCAGTTTCTCTTGGGAGATACACACAATTTGGTCTGAAGGCAGCATTCCAAATGGCCTTGGATCTTTCTCTCTCAGACAAGCTCATTGTTGACCATAAAAGCTCTCCCCATGCTGAGTCCCAGCAAGCCTATCTGAGTGGGGAAACTGGGAGGTGTCTGCCTAGTTGGATGGGGATGATGCAGCCTGTGAGGGCTTCCTTGGCACTCCCACTGGCATCAGCAACACTGCAAGCAGTGAGCTCAGGCAGTGCCCAAGGGGGATTGGCTCCTGCAGGAGAAAGCAGCTCCTGCTTCTTGCTTCCAGCTTCCCACATGCTGGCAAACACCAGTGTACAAATCCAGCTGGGATGAGACCCCTCCCCTCCAGACCCTTAGGGTCTCCCACTGCTGGGATGAGATCCTTCCCCTCCAGACCCTTAGGGTCTCCCACTGCTGGGGTGAGACCCTTCCCCTCCAGACCCTTAGGGTCTTCCACTGCTGGGATGAAACCCCTCCTCTCCCTACACTTGATGCTCCCTCAGTGAGCCAGCAAACAAAGCTCCTTCATCAACTCCCCACCCACCCCATCCAAACCTCCTGGAGCTGGCTCTGCTGCGCTGCATGCTGCACGAAGAGCTCATCAAAGCTGCCTTCTAATTGCTAAAGTAACTACTCAGAGGGACAAAACCCCCAGTGAAATTTGCATGACTAATTAAATAATTAAACACAGCCTGACAACTCAGGAGCACAACCAGGCAGGCAGAAATCCAAAGCACCTTCCAAACCGTGGCAGCAAGCAATAGGAAGGGGTTCAGCACCTTGCACACCCTGCCAGGGAAGGCTGCTGGTGGGTTGTGGCTTTCTGATTCGAGGCCAAGCATAAGTAATGGCAGCACCACCCTCTGATGAAGCCTTGGGACTCTGCCCAAAGCCTCAGCTGGGGCTGGAAGCCACGTTGGAGGAGCGTGGCTAAGCCTGGCCATGCTGCAGGTGCTGGTGGAGCAAGGACTGGGTGCTGCCTGCAGCTCCATGAAGAGCCCTGTGCAGGGTCTGGGCAGGAGGATGTCCAGAGGCTCCTGCACAAACTGGAGAAATGGGCCCAGGTGAACCTCCTGAGGTGCAACAAGGCCAAGGGCAGGGTCCTACACCTGGGCTGGGACAATCCTCTCATCACTCCAGGATGGGGGATGATGAGATTGAGAGCAGCTCTGCAGGGAAGGACCTGAGGGTGCTGGTGGGTGAGAAGCTGGACATGAACCAGCAATGGGGACTGGCAACCCAGAAGGCCAGGGGCAGCCTGGGATGCATCAGCAGGAGCAGGGAGGTCATTGTGCCCTGTGCTCAGCACTGGTTAGGCCACACCTTGAGTCCTGTGTCCAGTTTTGGGGCCCTCAGTTTAGGAAAGATGTTGAGATGCTGGAAGGTGTCCAGAGAAGGGCAACAAATCTGGGGAGGGGTCTGGAGCACAGCCCTGTGAGGAGAGGCTGAGGGAGCTGGGGTTGCTTAGCCTGGAGAAGAGGAGGCTCAGGGGAGACCTTCTTGCTCTCTCCAACTCCCTGAAGGGAGGTTACAGCTAGATGGAGGTTGGTCTCTTCTCCCAGGCACCCAGCACCAGAACAAGAGGACACAGTCTCAAGCTGTGCCAGGGGAGGTTCAGGCTAGATATTAGGAAGAAGTTCTTCCCAGCAAGAGAGATTGGCCATTGGGATGTGCTGCCCAGGGAGGTGCTGGAGTCCCCATCCCTGGAGGTGTTTAGGAAGAGACTGGCTGGGGTGCTTGGTGCCATGGTTTAGTTGATTAGATGGTGTTGGGTGATAGGTTGGACTTGATGATCTTGGAGGTCTCTTCCAACCTGGTTTATTCTATTCTATTCTATTCTATTCTATTCTATTCTATTCTATTCTATTCTATTCTATTCTATTCTATTCTATTCTATTCTATTCTCATCTCCCATACTGATCCCAGCTTCAACCTCAGTCTTCAGCACAAAGCAAATCCCAATCCCTCCAGCCATGTGTATTGGACCCAAAGGGCTACAGATGGTAGTTCTCCAGCAAGGAGAAGACAATCTGCCCCACCTCCTTCCATCTCATTTCTCAAGCAAGCTTATAAACCACTTCAAATATTAATATGGAGATGGTCAGGAGGGCCCAGGCTAAAGGGATCAGATTCATTCTTCATCCCAGTCCAGCCTTGACTTATTAAGCTTAGAAAGCAAAGTCCCTGAGACTCTCCTGGGGATGTGGTGCAGCATCTCACCAGGATGCCTGGGCTGACACCACCAAGCCCTGACAGAAGCCAGGCTCTGACATGCTTTTAATTCTTCAGGCTAGAGCAGCAGCACCACAGGCTTGAGGAAGGAGGGTGAGGAGATGGGAAATGCAGCCCCAGCAAAAGCCCTGAGAGCCTGCCAGGATTTTACATTCTTCATGTCACAGTTAGCTGCTGGCTCCATTGCCTGATGTGATTAGTCTGAGAAAAACCTGGCCAGAGCCTTCCCAGACCAGTCCTGCCCGGGGTGGCTCTGCCCACAGCCAGCATGTTTGCAGTCACCAGCAGCCCTGCAAGCCTGAAGGGAAGGGAAGGGAAGGGAAGGGAAGGGAAGGGAAGGGAAGGGAAGGGAAGGGAAGGGAAGGGAAGGGAAGGGAAGGGAAGGGAAGGGAAGGGAAGGGAAGGGAAGGGAAGGGAAGGGAAGGGAAGGGAAGGGAAGGGAAGGGAAGGGAAGGGAAGGGGGAAAAGGGGGAGGGAGGAGAGGGGGAGGGGAAGGGGAGGGGAGGAGAGGAGAAGAATGTGCTCCCTGGGCAGCACATTCCAAAGGCCAATCTCTCTTACTGTGAAGAACTTCTTCCTCACCTACAGCCTAAACCTCTCCTGGCACAGCTTGAGACTGTGTCCTCTTGTTCTGGTGCTGCTTGCCTGGGAGAAGAGACCAACCCCCACCTGGCTACAACCTCCCTTCAGGGAGTTGCAGACAGCAAGAAGGTCTCCCCTGAGCCTCCTCTTCTCCAGGCTAAGCAACCCCAGCTCACTCAGCCTCTCCTCACAGGGCTGTGCTTGAGGCCTCTCCCCATCTTCATTGCCCTTCTCTGGACACTTTACAGCAACTCAGTGGTTTGGGTTGGAAGGAATCTTAAAGATCATCCAGTTCCAACCCCCCTGCCATGGGCAGGGATGCCTCCCACCTGGACAGGGAGGTGGTGGAGTCACCATCCCTGGAGGTGTTTAGGAAGAGCCTGGCTGGGGTGCTTGGTGCCATGGTTTAGTTGATGAGATGGTGTTGGGTGATAGGTTGGACTTGATGATCTCAAAGGTCTTTTCCAACCTGGTTAATTCTAGTCTAGTCTAGTCTAGTCTGGTCTATTCCTCACCATGGGAAGCTGAGAATCCCAGCAGAGAACCACACTGATTTCTCCCTGCCCCAGCCTTCTGCCATGGGCTTGCTCCTGAGCCCTGGGGGCTAGCACCGGCCATGCCTGAGCCTGTTGTGCTGTGCTGCTCAAGGCGGGGGTGGGGTGGGTGAGGATGGCACAGCCTGGGTTATCCACAGCAAGAATAGTTCCCCCAAATGGCAGCACTGCTATAAACAGTGATGGTGCCATTAAGGGCCCCTGGCTCAGCTCTTTGCTGGCTGTGCAAATAATCTGCGTGCGGCGGAAGCATAAGCAAACAGAGGAGCAGGCTATAAGAGAATGTGCTCCTCTGGTGTCCTGAGCTCGCTGAGAAGCATCAGGGCAAGCACTAAAAACTGCTCAAGCACTCAGGAGCTCAAACTGCCAGTCTCTGAAAGTTGATTTGTCCCACATCCTGGGCTGCGTCAGAAGCAGTGTGACCAGCGTGGCAAGGGAGGGGATTCTGCTCCTCTGCTCTGCTCTGCTGAGACCCCACCTGCAGCACTGCATCCAGGCCTGGGGGCCCAACACAAGAACGACATGGAAGTGCTGGAGCAGGTCCAGAGGAGGCCACCAAGATCATCAGAGGAATGGAACACCTCCCCCACGGGGACAGGCTGAAAGGGCTGGGGCTGTTCAGCCTGGAGAAGAGAAGGCTCCAGGGAGACCTTAGAGCAGCCTGCCAGTACCTGAAGGGGGCTGCAGGAGAGCTGGGGAGGGACTTTTGACAAGGGCTGGGAGTGCCAGGATGAGAGACAATGGCTTTGAGCTGGAAGAGGGGAGATTGAGACTGGAGATGAGGAAGGAATTCTTTGCAGTGAGGGTGGGGAGACACTGGCACAGGTTGCCCAGGGAGGTTGTGGCTGCCCCCTCCCTGGAGGTGTTCAAGGGCAGTTTGAATGAGGCCTTGAGCAAGCTGGGCTGGTGGGAGGTGTCCCTGTCCACGGCAGTGGGGTTGGAACAAGATGGTCTTGAAGGTCCCTTCTAACCCAACCCATTCTAGGATTATTTCTGCTCTGCTTACAAGTCCAGGTGAAGCACTGATCTAACAGAGCAGACCCACTTAGCTCCTGTGAGTACAGTGTGCTGGAGACTCAGAGGAGACAGGGCAGCCATGCTGCTGCATTTGCCATAATTCAGAGCTCCCCCCAGGGCCACCAAGCCCCTGTGTCAAAAAATGATAAAAAAGAAAGAACAAATCCAAAATGAGGCCCAGACAAACAAGTGTCCTTCACCTGCACTGGCACCACAGGAGCTTGTGTTTGCCAAACACTCATAAAAAGCACTGCTCATTGTCATGTCCCTGAGCACAGACTCACAGCATGGTTTTGGTTGGAAAAGACTGCTAAGATGGCTGAGTCCAACCATCAGCCTAAGAGCAGCACAGCCAGTGTGGTCCCCAGAGGCTCCTGTTGCAACAACCAGAACCTCATGAACCAACAACCTGCGCTCAGGTTCCTTGCTGGATGCTCACGCCATAGCCTGGCTCCAGCCTCCCTCTCCTTGGCACCTGGGTTTGTTGATCTATAAAGCTGGTAAACAGACCCACCTCCAGGCTCCTGCCTGGTTAGCCATTTGTCAGATCAGTGATGTCAGAGCTGGGATGGGCTAAGGGTACAAGAGAGACTGGCAGGGGAGAGCTGCAGCCACCGAGGGGGCAATTGCCCTGTTAATAATTAGCATCTGTCGCCATCAGACCCTGCAAAGCAGGGCCCAGCAGGGACATGCATCCAGCCAGCATCAACAGTGGTTTGTGGCTGGTCACCCAGACTCCCTCAGCTTCCCAGTGCCCTCAGGGACCGAGGCAGGGCTCTTAGGCTGATGGCATTCTGGCCTGCATCAGGAACAGTGTGGCCAGCAGGAGCAGGGAGGTCATTCTGCCCTGGAATCAGCACTGGTTAGGCCACACCTTGAGTCCTGTGTCCAGTTCTGAGCTCCTCAGTTTAGGAAAGATGTTGAGATGCTGGAAGGTGTCCAGAGAAGGGCAACAAAGCTGGGGAGGGGTCTGGAGCAGAGCCCTGTGAGGAGAGGCTGAGGGAGCTGGGGTTGCTTAGGCTGAAGAAGAGGAGGCTCAGGGCAGACCTTCTTGCTGTCTCAAACTGCCTGAAGGGAGGCTGTAGCCAGGAGGGGGTTGGTCTCTTCTCCCAGGCACCCAGCACCAGAACAAGAGGACACAGTCTCAAGCTGTGCCAGGGGAGGTTTAGGCTGGAGGTGAGGAGAAAGTTCTTCATAGAAAGAGAGATTGGCCATTGGGATGTACTGCCCCTGGAGGTGGTGGAGTCCCCATCCCTGGAGGTGTTCAAGAGGGGATTGGATGTGGCACTTGGTGCCATAGTCTGGTCACGAGGTCTGTGGTGACAGGTTGGACTCAATGATCTTTGAGGTCTCTTCCAACCTTGGTGATGCTGTGATACTGTGGGTGCTGGGTGCCATGGTTTAGTTGATTAGATGGTGTTGGGTGATAGGTTGGACTTGATGATCTCAAATGTCTTTTCCAACCTGGTTAATTCTACTCTATTCTATTCTATTCTATTCTTGGAGCCAGTGAAAATGGTGTGCTTGGAGCAGGGTTTGCATGCCTGGCTCTGCAGCATGCAGCACATGTTTTCCCTCAGCAGAGCTGCAATCCACTGGCACAGGAAGGAAGTGTCTTGTCTCTTTCTGGAAGTGCTGGATTAACCACATCATCTTAAAGGTCTTTTCCAACCTAAATGATTATATGATTCTTCTTGCCAAATGAAGGCAACAGACTCTCCTTAGACCTACTGCCCAAACCTATTCTGGAAAAGAGAGGGAAAAAGCATCCTGCAAGGAAACTTCACATTTTCTACAAGAAAGCTGGGGAGGGACTTTTGAGGTTGTCAGGGAGTGATAGGACTGGGGGGGGTGGAGCAAAACTAGAAGTGGGTAGATTCAGATTGAATGTGAGGAAGAAGTTCTTCCCCAGGAGGGTGGTGAGAGACTGGCACAGGTTGCCCAGGGAGGTGGTGGAAGCCTCATCCCTGGAGGTTTTGAAGGCCAGGCTGGATGTGGCTGTGAGCAACCTGCTGTAGTGTGAGGTGTCCCTGCCCATGGCAGGGAGTTGGAACTAGGTGATCCTTGAAGTCCCTTCCAGCCCTAACAATTGTGTGATTCTGGCTCTGAAAAGCACTTTATTCCCAAAGCACAAAGCTAAGCAGAGCCTACTCTGGCTGCAGAAGCAGACCTCAGTCAGTCAGTCCAGCAGATGTCCACATGTGCTGGCTGAGAGATTTCCAGCCCTGGAGGACGCTCACATCTGTCTCAAGAGGTGACTCCAGGATATGCTTACACTCCTTCAAGAGCTGGTGTTTTCCATTAGTACCTTGCAAAGCCCTGCCTTGTCATCACTCCCTGCAGCTGAGGAGCCAAGCTGGGCAGGGAGAGGTTTTCAGAGGGGCCTCAGCACACACCTGCCAAACCACCCTGCTGTCTGCCTAAACAGAGGGCTGAAATGCAACACTCCCATCCCAGTCCTCTACTATTTTAACACATACACAGCCTTAGAAAGCATGCTCTGCAGCCACCTTCTCTACCAAGACTCTTTTTTTTCAGCACTGTGATCCCCTGACAACCCTTGCAAAAAGTGCCTTCTCCTCATGACTAGAATCATAGAATCAATAAGGTTGGAAAAGACCTCAGAGATCATCAAGTCCAACCTGTCACCCAACACCTCATGGCTACTAAACCATGGCACCAAGTGCCACATCCAATCCCCTCTTGAACACCTCCAGGGATGGGGACTCCACCACCTCCCTGAGCAGCACATCCCAATGGCCAACAACTCTCTCTGGGAAGAACTTTCTCCTCACCTCCAGCTTAACCTCCCCTGGCACAGCTTGAGACTGTGTCCTCTTGTTCTGGTGCTGGCTGCCTGGGAGAAGAGACCAACCCCCACCTGGCTACAACCTCCCTTCAGGGAGTTGCAGACAGCAAGAAGGTCTCCCCTGAGCCTCCTCTCCTCCAGGCTCAGCAACCCCAGCTCCCTCAGCCTCTCCTCACAGGGCTGTGCTCAAGGCCTCTCCCCAGCCTTGTTGCCCTTCTCTGGACGTGTTCAAGTGTTTCAATGTCCTTCATAAACTGAGGATCCCAGAACTGGACACAGGACTCAAGGTGTGGCCTAACCAGTGCTGAGCACAGGGCACAATGACCTCCCTGCTCCTGCTGGCTACACTATCCCTGATGCAGGCCAGGATGCCCTTGGCCTTATCCTTGGAGGTGTTCAAGAGGGGATTGGATGTGGCACTTGGTGCCATGGTTTAGTCATGAGGTCTGTGGTGACAGGTTGGACTTGATGATCTTTGAGGTCTCTTCCAACCTTGGTGATTCTGTTATTCTGTGATTCTTGGCCACCTGGGCACACTGCTGGCTCATGTTCAGCTGCTGTCAACCACTACCCCCAGGTCCCTTTCTGCCTGGCTGCTCTCCAGCCACTCTGTCCCCAGCCCCTTGCCATCACCTCTTCCCTCTGCAGAGGAGAGGTCTGCAGTGAAGCCAGGAGCTCCACAGTAATCCTGAACAGATGGCAGCTCCAGCCCTGCTGCCTCAGAAGGGCACTTCTCAAAGTAAATAGCAACAAATGTTTTGGTGTGTAATGCATTGAAATCTTGATCTCACACAGAGCTGATTTTCTTTGTTGCTTTCTTTCCCTCTTGTTGTCATTGTTCCTGTTGTTTGGGGTTTGTTGTTTGGGTTTTTGTTTGGGGTTTTTTTTTTCCCCTCTCTCCCAGCAGTGGCAAATTGCTGAGGATGAACTCTGCTGAAAAGAAAGAAGGGGGGGGGGGGAGAGAGGGAGGGGGGAACACAACAAAACCCAACCAAACCCCAACCAACCCTCAATCAACTCAATGTTTTAGAAACACTTGGGTCTGAAAATCAACAAGAAGAATTCATGGAAATCAATCCTAATTCGAGAGGGCTCTACTGATTTGTGCATCTCTCCCTGCCTAAGCAACCCAAGCAATAAAAAATGAGAGCTCCAGCTCAGGCAAGGAAGCAATTGAAACTGAAAAAAAAAAAGAAAGAAAAAGGCTCAACATCAGCTGATGAAGCTTGATGGGGAGTCTGCATGGCCTGAAAGCTAAATATTCTGCAAGAGAAGCAATGTACCAGGCAGATGAGTGGGAGTTTCAGATAACTCCTACCCCTTCAGCTTCCTCCTCTCGACAAAGCCAGGAGACCCAAGGTAAGATTGTCCTGCCACAGAGGGAAAGCAAAACCCTTTGCATCAGCAGAGGCACTGCCTGCATGGGGGCTGCCTCAGTTGCTCTTTGCCAGTAAGAAACAGCTCCTCTGCTCCTACCCAGTGCCAGGTGAGACCATGGAACAGGTCACCTGCAGTGCAATCACACAGCACTTACAGGATGGCCAAGGGATCAGGCCCAGCCAGTATGGAGTTAGGAAGGGCAGGTCCTGCCTGACCAACCTGATCTCCTTCTATGACTGCCTGGTGGATGTGGGGCAGGCTGTGGATGTAGTCTACCTGGACCTCAGCAAGGCCTTTGACACCGTCCCCCACAGCAAACTCCTGGCCAAGCTGTCAGCCCCTGGCTTGGACAGCAGCACTCTGAGCTGGGTTAGGAACTGGCTGGAGGCTGAGCCCAGAGAGTGGTGGTGAATGGTGCCACAGCCAGCTGGCAGCCAGGCACCAGTGGTGTGCCCCAGGGATCAGTGCTGGGCCCCATCCTGTTCAATATCTTTATTGATGATCTGGATGAGGGGAATGAGTCCAGCATCAGTAAATTTGTGGATGACACCAAGCTGGGGGCAGGAGTTGATCTGTTAGAGGGTGGGAGAGCTCTGCAACCTTGACAGGCTGCACAGATGGGCAGAGTCTGAGGGCAGGAGATTGAACACATCTAAGTGCCAGGTTGTGCCCATTGGCCACAGCAACTCCATTCAGTGCTACAGGCTGGGGTCAGAGTGACTGGAGAGCAGCCAGGCAGAAAGGGACCTGGGGGTACTGGTTGACAGCAGCTGAACATGAGCCAGCAGTGTGCCCAGGTGGCCAAGAAGGCCAGTGGCATCCTGGCCTGCATCAGGAAGAGTGTGGCCAGCAGGAGCAGGGAGATCATTGTGCCCTGTGCTCAGCACTGGTTAGGCCACACCTTGGGTCCTGTGTTGTGTTCTGGGCCACTCAGTTTAGGAAAGATGTTGAGCTGCTGGAAGGTGTCCAGAGAAGGGCAACAAAGTAGGGGAGGGGTCTGGAGCACAGCCCTGTGAGGAGAGGCTGAGGGAGCTGGGGTTGCTTAGCCTGGAGAAGAGGAGGCTCAGGGGAGACCTTCTTGCTCTCTACAACTGCCTGAAGAGAGGTTGTAGCCAGGTGGGGGTTGGTCTCTTCTCCCAGGCACCCAGCACCAGAACAAGAGGACACAGACTCAGGCTGTGCCAGGGGAGGTTTAGGCTGGATGTTAGGAAGAAACTCTTCCCAGAAAGAGAGATTGGCCATTGGGATGTGCTGCCCAGGGAGATGGTGGAGTCCCCATCCCTGGAGGTGTTTAGGAAGAGACTGGCTGGGGTGCTTGGTGCCATGGTTTGGTTGATTACATGGTGTTGGGTGACAGGTTGGACTCAGTGATCTCAAAGGTCTCTTCCCACCTGGTTAATTCTATTCTATTCTATTCTACACCATGCACAGCCAGGACCACCAGCATCAGCAGGGCAAATCCCCTGGCAAGGAAATCCAGATAGCAGATCCTTCTATGCCTACCCACAGCCAGCAATCTGAACCAGAACCTGCAGTTCTTCATCTCCCAGCACAAAGTTACCCCAGAGGAAACACTTCCTGGGAAATCCAAAGTAGGAGGCTTGGGCATGTGCTGCTCCCCAGAGCAGGTGCCAGCTCTGTGGCACACAAGCATTTTTCAGGCTGTCACTCTGGCATGGAGGGTGCCTGGCAGATCACATTGGAACACAGCACCATAGAAACATTTTGGCTGGAAGGAACCTGTAAGCTCATCAATCCAACCCTTAACTCAGCACTGCCAGGTCACCACTAAACCACCACAGAATGCCAAGCCAGAAGGGACCCCCAAGGACCCCCTGGTACGTAGCAGTAGAGTTGCAATGAGCTGGCCCAGCACCCTGGCAAGCTGAGCCTTCAAACTGTCCACAGTAGGGGAACACACTGCCTGCCCTGGGAGATGGTTCCAGTGTCTGCCTGAGCTCATGAGGAGTCCCATCAGAACCTCCCCAGCAGTAACTTGTCCCCATCACCCCTTGTCTTTTCCATGGGACCCCCTTTAAAACCACAGACCTCAGGACCACATCACCATTTAAACCACTCCATTGGCCCTCCTGGCTGCCTGGGCACACTGCTGGCTCATGTTCAGCCTACCATCAACCAGTACCCCCAGGTCCCTTTCTGCCTGGCCGCTCTCAGCCACTCTGACCCCTGCCTGGAGCACTGCCTGGGGTTGTTGTGGCCAGTGTGTAGAACCTGGCACTTAGATGTGTTCAATCTCCTGCCCTTGGGCTCTGCCCATCTGTGCAGCCTGGCAAGGTCCCTCTGCAGAGCTCTCCTATCCTCTAACAGATCAACTCCTGCCCCCAGCTTGGTGTTAATCCCCTCATCCATATCATCAATATAGATATTGAACAGGCTGGGGCCCAGCACTGATCCCTGGGGGACACCACAAGTGCCTGGCTGCCAGCTGGCTGTGGCTCCATTCAGCACCACTCTCTGGGCCCGGCTGTAAGCTGAGCTGCAGTCATGTGAACGTGGTGCCTGCAGCAGCCAGCCTTGTGCAAACAAACCTTCAGAGGGCTTCCCGGCAGCGCAGGCAGCAGGCAGCGCCGGGGCCGGGCAGCGCCGGGGCCGGGCAGCGGTGCCCGCGGGCTCACGTCAGCTCACCTTGGCACCGCTGGCAGCAGCCACACAGTTTTGTCTCGTGGCAAGCAAGCACAGGCTCGAGTGGGGCTTTAACGCTCTTTGGGAGATAAAAAGCTTCCTAGATAGCAAGGCCACGCTCCCCCAAGGAGGGTTTCTGCTGAGGAGGCAGCAAACAGCACCCTGTGTCCCGGTGCAGCCAGGGCTGAAATCATTGCTGGCAGTGGAGATTTGTTTATCTTGGGGGGGATGGGGGGGAGGGGTGCAGACATCTGGAGTGCTGTGTCCAGCTCTGGAGCCCTCAGCACAGCAAGGACATGGACCTGATGGAGAGGGTCCAGAGGAGGGACACAAAAGGGATCAGGGGGTTGGAGCACCTCTGCTGAGGTGAGGCTGAGGGAGCTGGGGGTGTTCAACCTGGAGAAGAGGAGGCTCTGGGGAGACCTAATAACAACCTGCACCAGTATAGGTTAGGAGGTGATCTGGTGGAGGGCAGCCCCATGGAGAAGGACCTGGGAGTGCTGGTGGACAAGAAGCTCTCCATGGGACAGCAATGTGCCCTTGTGGCCAAGAAGGCCAATGGGATCCTGGGGTGCATTAGGAGGAGTGTGTCCAGCACATCAAGGGAGGTTCTTCTCTCTCTCTACTCTGCCCTAGTGAGACCTCACCTGCAGTATTGCATCCAGTTCTGGGCTCCCCAGTTCAAGAGGGACAGGGATCTGCTGGAGAGAGTCCAAGGGAGGGCTACAAGGATGCTGAAGGGACTGGAGCACTGCCTGATGAGGAGAGGCTGAGAGCCCTGGGGCTGGTTAGACTGGAGAAGAGAAGCCT
Organism: Melanerpes formicivorus; assembly: GCF_026170545.1. Classification (NCBI taxonomy): domain Eukaryota; kingdom Metazoa; phylum Chordata; class Aves; order Piciformes; family Picidae; genus Melanerpes; species Melanerpes formicivorus. The sequence continues at coordinate 81,940 of NW_027142454.1, forward strand.
GAGAGGGGATTTAATCAATGTCTATAAATATCTGAGGGCTGGAGGTCAGGAGGGAGGGGACAGGCTCTGCTCAGTTGCACCTTGGGATAGGACAAAGGGAAATGGATATAAACTCCAGCACAGGAGGTTCCACCTGAACATGAGGAGGAACTTCTTGACTGTGAGGGCACAGAGCACTGGAGCAGGCTGCCCAGAGAGGTTGTGGAGTCTCCTTCTCTGGAGCCTTCCCAGCCCTGTCTGGATGTGTTCCTGTGTGACCTGTGCTGGATTCTCTGGTCCTGATCTTGCAGGGGGTTGGACTCAATGATCTCCAGAGGTCCCTTCCAACCCCTAACATCCTGTGAGACTGTGTGAATCTTCCAGTACCTGAAGGGAGATACAAGGAGGATGCAGAAACGATGTTTACAAAGGTCTGCAGTGATAGGATGAGAGGCAATGGCTTCAAACTGGAGAAGAGTAAGTTTAGATTGGATGTTAGGAAGAAGTACTGCACCATGAGGGTGGTGGAACACTGGCAGAGGTTGCCCAGGAAGGTGGTTGAGGGCCCATCCCTGGAGATATTCAAGGTGAGGCTCAGCAGGGCTCTGGGCAGCCTGATCTAGTTGAGGATGTCCTTGCTGACTGCAGAGGTGGTTGGACTGGATGACCTTTGGAGGTCCTTTCCAACCCAGACCATTCTATGATTTTTCCCAGCTGCCCTCAATGCCTCTCTAATGGGGAGCAGGTATCTGAGCCAGAAAACAGACCTGGGAATAATGGTGTGGAATGAAATGTGGAAAGGCAGTTAAGAGAGCAGGAGAGTTAAAAAAACAAAAGTGGAGATAAAACATAGCAGGAAGAGGAAATGTAAAACACTGTCTGGAGGAGGATCTCAGACAGCTGAGATCCACACAGGTTAAGGTTTTCTTCAGAGAAGGCTTTTCCACTTCTCTCCAGAGAGCAATGAATTTTGTTAGACTTCCATCTGCCCACTGACATCAGAAAGGTTATTTGGAGATTCTCCATCCTTCTTCCTACATGTCTGGTGGAACCAGACAGGGATTATAGGAGGGAGCCAGCAGGGACCTACACATCCTGCTATGGTCATAACCCAAGGGATTTGGATCCCACACAATAATTCTCTACATATCTAAGGATTCAGTGCCCTGCTGTGCTCTGTCCTACAGTGTGTTCCTACTAGTGCAGATGGAGCAAGTGCTTGAGGACTTGGCAGGTATTCCCCCATAGCACTGCAACAGAGAGTGGAAGGAATCATTTCAGGGACTCTAACCAGCCCCTTTCAGGATGACACCATAGAATCCTGTTCAAACTGCACAGGACGTATCCTCACCTCCTTGCTGGGCTTTGGTTTGATCATTCTGTAGTCACATCCTGTAGTGCACCTGGCTGATGTGAGGGCAAGGGCCTGACAACACTTCTGGAGCTTAGCAGCCAGAGATCCCTCCTTGACCATCCTATCCTTGCCATTGCAGTCTTGCTTCTGAGATACAGATGCCTCTGGTGTTGATTTCATGCAGGTCAGGGCTGCCCTGGGACTCAGCAGAAGGAAACTCTGCCATATGAGGAAAGGTTGAGAAGTCAGCCTTGAGAAGAGAAGGCTTAGAGGAGGCCTTATTATCATGGACCAGTACACAAAGAGTGGCTACCAGGAGGATGGAGACTGCCTTTTTACATGTAGTCCCATGGAAAAGACAAGGAGTGATGGGAACAAGTTCCTGCTGGGGAGATTCCCATTGGACTCCAGAAGAAAATGTTTCCCTATGAGCACAGGCAGACACTGGAATCATCTCCCAGGGGAAGCAGTGGATTCCCCTACACTGCACCATTTGAAGGCTCAGCTTGCCAGGTGCTGAGCCAGCTCATTGCAACCCCACTGCTACCTAGAAAGGTTGGCCCAGGTGATCCTTGGGGTCCAACCCTGCGTTCTGTGACTCTGAGGTCTGGGGTTACCACATTCATCTCCAGATCCTCCACAGCCACAGGTGGTTACCAAGAAGACTAAATGTGTGCCTTAGGGAAAACATCTTTTAATTCTGCCTTGGTATCAGGCTGCTGAAGGAAGCAGACTTAACAGCCAGCCTGAATTTCCCTTCTGTACCTTCACCCAAACAACTTCCAGCTTTGCACAGGGAGGTCAAATCCTTCCACCTTTATCTTTAGTAATTCAGTCCATAAAAACAAACAAACAAACAAACCAAAACCAAACCACAACCCTTCTCACTGACCTATTTTGTTCTTGACATCAAGCAGAGCAAAGGAGTTCTGGTGTACACAATGAGGGATCACCCCTTCCTAAGAAGGAGCTGTCAGTGTCTTCCACTGACACAATGCTATGCATCCCAACTCTGAACACCAAACTGTAGGACTCCCTCTCCTCTCACCTCCTGCTGAAAGGTGGAATAGGTGTTTAATAATTCAGTGTAGCTGTCCCCAAACACTGCAGGAGGTGAAGGAAAGAACACAACATTCCATGAAGAATTGAAGGGGAGAGAAAACAAGAGGCAACCAACTTGGCTTAACGCTCAATATCGATGCAGGTTGCCAGAGCTCCCACCCCAGCATCCGAATCTCCTGAAGACAATTCTGTGCAGAGAATTCATACAGCAAACACTTCTGCAGCCACAGAATAAGAATTTTCAGCCAAACCCAGGATCTTCTTGTCCAGGCAGCAGTCAAATCTCTCTCAGATAAAGTGGACTGTCAGAGGAGCCTGGATTCTTCACGCCGTGACGATGCATTTCTCAATACCTTAATCATTACTGCAGGACTCTCTTGAGCTGGCCAGATGCTGGGTTTCCAACACCACTGAAATCAAGGAGGGGTTTGCTGCTGCCTCATGAGGCCATGAAGAACAACCAAGGGCAGAGCACTCCTGTTGACAAGTTGTATGGCATCTCCTGGCCACGGTTAAGCTGAGCAGGTAAGGATGGCTACACCACACTGAGCTGATGAGGTGCCCAGCCCAGTCCCCAAGGCCAATGGTGGCTGCAGTAGGAGGAGGTGTGAGCAAGGTACATGTACAGCATCTCTCTGTCCTGCTTGGAACTAGACCAGAACTAGTTCTGGTCAGGGGGTTGACTTCTCAGCTTAGTCTCTGCTCTGTGAGGCACTTTCTGAAGTTAAGGTCAGATTCTCACAGCCAGTGGCTGCTTCTAGCAGTGACAACACTGAAGGGGAGAGTTAATGCCAAGGGCTGGGCTGCAGAAGGGCTCTGGCTTATCCTTGCTCCTGTGCAGACCAAGGGCACTGCCACATCTTGTGCCCCACAATGGGATGAAGTAAGTCAGAGGTGGCACCTGTGGGGAGGAGTGGACAGGACAGGTGCCCCTCAACTGACCCACAAGGGATTGCATCCTGTGGATGGCATCCTCAGGAGAAAGCTGAGGGATCACCAGGGTCAAGCCTCTTCACTCAGCAGTGTCCCAGCAAGACTTTGTCCCTTCTGCCTTCCACCCTGATCCATGTGTTCAAGGGTCCAGTTGCAGAAGCCAGCTCCTGAATCCTGCTCCCATCTGCTGCTGTGTCCAGCCTGGGACTTGCCCAGTGCCTGCCCCCGGAACCAGTGGTGACAATGGTGATGTCATTGCCATCAGGGGGTGGGTTCCATATTGGGTTGTATCTACCTGTACCTATAGCACTTTAGTATTTCCATCCCAGCTGGTTCAGTTTCTTTCCCAACCCATCAGTTTCTCTCTCTTATTTCCCTTCTCTTCACTTTGGGAAGGGGTAGGACATCTCTCACTTTCCTCCCTCTCCCTGGCAGTGTTCTAGGCCAAGTTGGACAGGACCTTGAGCAACCTGGGCTAGTGCAAGCTGTCCCTGCTCATGGCAGGAGGGTTGGAACTAGAGAGTCTTTAAGGTCACTTCCATCTCACACCATTCTATCATCTAGTGGCCAGCCCAGCCTTGACCCTTGACATCCTCTCCCTTTGCACTCCCAGTTCCTGATGGCCTTTCACCTGGAGCCTCCTTTAGCCAGAGGCAGTCATTTTGTGCATTTAATGACCTTTGATGGATCTTTTTCTTCATGATATTTTTCTTCCTGCTTCCTGGACTGGCTTTAGCATCCTGCCAATCTTTTGATATTAACTGAGTGCACTGATACTCCAAATCCAGAACCTGCTCCAGGTACTGTTTCATCCTTGACTGAGATATCATTTCCCCCAGGATGACCTTCTCAGATTTAACTCTGCCTCTTTCACATGGACAGAGTTTCTTCTCCCCCATTCCTGCCCACTGTAAGGAGGTCCTTGGCTCAGAGCATTGTGAGGGATGCTCACAAAGGTTAACTTCAGCCAAGGGCACATAGTCTCTACAAGGTCTCTTTGAAACCAAAGGTGAGAGATGATTCCTCTTATTCATCCTCTGCTGGAGGAGTGCCTCTTTTCCCAGCCTGATTATAGCCTCTGTCAGCTAAAGCTCATCCTCATGAACCTCATTGGTACTTACAAGCAGGAATGACATGGAAATAACACTTGGCAAAGCTGATGCTTACTTTAAATATTTGAACACATGTTTCTAGTGGAAGCACAATGTGATAATTCCACACAAGGATCCACCAAAGGGGTTTTAGGGAGGAAAAGAGCAGGAGCTGTATGCAACTAATGGTGTAGCTGTACTTGGGGCTGGCTCCTGAGATACACATGCATCTTTGCAGGCATTCCTCAAGGAGATCACTCATCAGGGCAACTTGTGGGAAGGAGAGCTGCAAGAGTTCTGCACTTTTAGATAAAAAGAGGAATCTTCCAGTGTCCAGTTCTGGAGCCCCTATTACAAGAGAGATCTGGAGGTGCTGGGAGGTGTCCAGAGAAGGGCCACGAGGGTGAGCAGAGGGTTGGAGCTGCTCTCCTGCGAGGACAGACTGAGGTGGGATTGTTCAGTCTAGAGAAGAGAAGGCTCTGAGGAGACCTTCTTGTGGGCTTCCAATATCTGAAGGGGGCTACAAGAGAGCTGGGGAGGGACTTTTGAGGGTGTCAGGGAGTGATAGGACTGGGGGGGAAGGAGCAAAACTAGAAATGGGTAGATTCAGATTGGATGTGAGGAAGAAGTTCTTCCCCAGGAGGGTGGTGAGACAATGGCACAGGTTGCCCAGGGAGGTGGTGGAAGCCTCATCCCTGGAGGTTTTGAAGGCCAGGCTGGAGGTAGCTGTGAGCAACCTGCTGTAGTGTGAGGTGTCCCTGCCCATGCCAGGGGGGTTGGAACTGGATGAGGTCCCTTCCAACCCTGACAGTTCTATGCTTCTATGAAATTCTCTATCTAATTTCCCATCTGACGACAGTAGCTGGATGAAGTGATGCTTGTATGCAATCAGCTGCATGTCTGAGCCTGAATGCTTCATGCAGAGGGTTAAGCTTGTTCTCAGAAGGTCCAAGCAACAACTGCTTTTTCTACACAGAGGAATCAAGACTATGCCTCTCACAAGTGTTCCTGGAGCGTGGCAGGAATTGTCTCATTCCTACTAAATCATCACCCTTGCTATTGCAGAAATAGGAACAGTGAGGGGTGGACAGGGCCACTGTCCTCCTTAAGCCCCAGGCCAAGGTCAGCTACCCTGTCTCCTTTTTGGCACTATCTCACCCTTGCCTGAAGGACAATGTTGTATAGCTCCACTTTGGTGCCTTTTTCAAGGTTACCAGTGCACCTGCTGAATCATTCACACTATTATATGTTTCCTACTGCAGAAAATGGATAGAAGCACTTCTGTTCCATTTAGTTGCTCACATCACCACCAAAGAAGGGATATCTGCACTACCACACAAGCAGGAGCCAGACTGGGTGAAGGGACAGAAAACAATGCAGCAGTGCAGCAGTAAACCTGTCCCCAGGAATGAAAACACCCTTGAGGGAGTCTGTTCTGATTTCCTCTCAATGGTCAGCAGCAACATAGTTGATCACTGAGCTTCTGATTTCCTTTTTGCAGGCCTACAAACCTTCCTCTTTATCTGCCAGGTGTCCCTGAACTGCTAGAGAAAAGCAAACACTGACCCTGAAAAGTCTCCTCAGAGCTGGGAGTTCAAAGTTACTGCAGAAAAGGGTGGGGGGTGGGAAGTTCACACCTTAATATGGGTTACTGACAAGCTCTTCCTCATCTTGGGAAACCATAACTGGGGTCCCTCTGCTGACTGAGGTAATGTCCTTTTCCAGGCCACACAATCAATTTCTTTTCACAATGAGTAGTAGAAACCTTTCATTTTAGACACCACCCCCCAAAAAATTATTCCTTTCTTGTGCAGAAACTGATGTGGATCCTCAGGAAATTAAGATCCTTGGCTGCACTCAGAAGAGTGTAGCCAGCAGGATGAGGAAGGTTCCCCTTGCCCTCAGCTCTGCCCTAGTGAGGTCACATCTGGAGTGCTGGGTCCTATTCTGGGATCTCACAGTATCACAGTATAACTTAGGTTGGAAAGGACCTCGAGGATCATCGAGTCCAACCTATCAACACAGACCCCATGACTAGATCATGGCACCAAGTGCCACGTCCAATCTCCAGTTCAAAAGAGTCAGGGACCTACTGGAGACAGTCCAGCAGAGGCTACAAAGCTGCTGAGAGGCCTGGAGCAGCTCTGTGAGGAGGAAAGGCTGAGAGCCCTGGGGCTGTTGAGCCTGGAGAAGAGCAGCCCCAGAGGGAAGCTGAGCAATGCTCAGCGAGAGCTAAAGGGTGAGGGGCAAGAGGCTGGGGCCAGTGGTGTCCAGCAACAGGACAAGGATCAGTGGGCACAAATTGGAGGTTCCATGTGAACACAAGGAGAAACTTGTTTGCTGTGAGGGTGCTGGAGGCCTGGAGCAGGCTGCCCAGAGAGGTTGTGGAGTCTCCTTCTCTGGAGAGATTCCAAACCCAGCTGGACATTGTGATCCTGAGCAACCCTTCTTAGCAGGGTGGTTGGGTTGGATGATCCCCAGAGTTCCCTTCCAGCCCCCACTGTGGTGGGATTCTGTGACTGTGAAATGATTGGTGTGAGCCACAGTACTAAGCAGTGCTTTCAATCAGCTGCCATCTTCTGGGACTGGTAGACAGACCAGCTCCAAGAGCTCCTCAGCATCCCCAGCAGACCATCTGTCTGACAAGTGTTACTTTCCTCTTGAACACTTTCAGATCTCTCTGTGTTCTCCTCTCATATGAGAGATGAACATAAACCTTCCCAAAGTCACTCCTAAGAACTGTGAAGACGAGCTGTTGGACCTCTGTGCCAAGCAAATGTGCTAACCAGGACACTCCAGAGGCTAAACATTTCTAGCCAGACAAACCCCAGCCCCAAAACTAATTCACCTCCTTCCAAGAGAGGAGCTGTCAGTGACTCCCAGACCCTGCAGTTATCGTCATCCACCCACACAGGCATGAAACACTTTAACAGCAGAAGGAGGATTTTCAGCATTTCAGGCTGTCCCACTTCTTGACTCCAGGTATCCTGCAGGTCATCGAGCAGGTCACCAAGTCATCCTGCAGGTCATCTTCTAACCCCCAGGTTATCCTTTTGTGTTGGGTTTAAACAAATACTTGTACTTCATTCCTGTTTTGATGCCAATTTTCCTTACAACAACCCCACACCTTCTCTTCCCTTCATAATGGCCTCTGCTGCTCCAAGTCAGATTCAAAGGTGCTTCCTCATTTGGTTTGCTGGTGTAGAACATGTCTGGTAGGGTATGGAGTAAGAGTGAAGGCAGGATACTTGCAATTTGACCTAGTATCTGTGCATTTCATTAATCCCTCCTCCATCAACCACTTAACCTTTATGGGTGTTCTTATTGCCTCTCATTGTATTGATTTCTGTCCACTTCTCCAATTTAGTGAGATCATGCAGTATTTTAAACCTGCCTTCCTCTGCATAACTAGGTTTAGCTGGGGGTGGGGGTGGGGGGGTGGTAACTGACATCATTTTAAAGACTGAAAAATTAGGCTGAATATCCAGGGGGACAACTTCCTAATGGGGAGATGTGCTAGAATGCTTTGCTGACCCTCCCTGGGAGTGGGGGCCATTCCATTAGCATGTGCATTAGAAACATACTAAAGCAACACAAGAGTATAGATTGGCCAGAACAAGGCTTGAAGTAGGAAAGACAAGCTGTAAAGCCTGGCAGCTGGCCTCCTGTGGTGGATCTCACCCTGGGTTGGCCCCACTCCCTGTTCATGCCACCCACCCGTTGGCTGGGGACCTGCTGAACCAGCAATATCAACTCACTACAGGGACAGGATCACAAGTGATGCCCCCTCCAATATTCTTGCAGCTTCAGCTGTGCTGGTGGGAGCATTGTATCACAGTGTTACAGTACATTAGAGGTTGGAGGGGACGTCCAGAGGTCATCCAGTCCAACCGCCCTGCCAAAGCAGGGTCACCCAGGGTAGGCTGCACAGGAATGCATCCAGGTGGGTTTTGAGTCCAGAGAAGGAAACTCCACAACCTCTGCCCCTGGACTCAGCACTGGTTAGGCCACACCTTGAGTCCTGTGTCCAGTTCTGGGCCACTCAGTTTAGGAAAGATGTTGAGTTGCTGGAAGGTGTCCAGAGAAGGACAACAAAGCTGGGGAGGGGTCTGGAGCACAGCCCTGTGAGGAGAGGCTGAGGGAGTTGGGTTCGCTTAGCCTGGAGAAGAGGAGGCTCAGGGGAGACCTTCTTGCTGTCTCCAACTCCCTGAAGGGAGGTTGCAGTCTCAAGCTGTGCCAGGGGAGGTTCAGGCTGAAGGTTAAGAAGAAGTTCTTCCCAGCAAGAGAGATTGGCCATTGGGATGTGCTGCCCAGGGAGGTGGTGGAGTCACCCTCACAGGAGGTATTTAGGAAGAGCCTGAATGGGGTGCTTGGAGCCATGGTTTAGTTGATTAGATGGTGTTGGGAGATAGGTTGGACTTGATGATCTCAAAGGTCTCTTCCAACCTGGTTAATTCTATTCTATTCTATTCTATTCTATTCTATTCTATTCTATTCTATTCTATTCTATTCTATTCTATTCTATTCTATTCTATTCTATTCTATTCTATTCTATTCTATTCTATTCTACTCTACTCTACTCTACTCTACTCTACTCTACTCTACCCTATCCTATCCTATCCTATCCTATCCTATCCTACCCTATATATCCTATCCTAGACAGTGTGGAGGACATGTCTGCTTCATTGCACCCTGTGAGAGGACAAGGGGCAATGGATATAAAATACAACACAGGAAGTTCCACCTCAACATGTGGAGGAACTTCTTCACTGTGAGGTTTACAGAGCACTGCAGCAGGCTGCCCAGAGAGGTTGTGGAATCTCCTCCTTTGGCAAATTTCAAGCCCTGTCTGGATGTGTTCCTGTTCAGCCTGTGCTGGATTCTCTGGTCCTGCTCTGACAGGGGGGGTTGGACTCAGGGATCTCCAGAGGTCCCTTCCAACCCCTATCAGACTGTATGTAATTCTGTTATACTGAAGGGGGAGGTGGAAACAGGCAAAAAAAAAAAGAGAGAACCCTATTTTCATCTGAAGTTGCTACTGCCAGCAACCACTTTTTATTAAAAGAGGAATTCTGTCAGCTCCTGGAAAAATGGAAACAGCCTTTTCAGCAACAAACCCCAACATGTTTCTCTCCAAAGCCAAGTGGGCTGGTATGGATCTTGATTGTTTGGTGGGGGAGGCAGGGTTTCTTTTTTCTTTTTCCTTTTTTTTTCCCCTTTTCAAGTTCTTGAAACTCGTCTGTCATGAGTAAGCAGTTTCCTCCAAAAGGGAAATTTCCCTCTAAGAAAATTTCAAAGGGAGCACTTCCATCAGCTCAGCTCAATTAGCAGCAGAAGCAGCAGCAGCATAAAAATGGCTCAATTTCACAGCTGCTCCCCTGAATCTGAGAGCTGACAAAGCCAGAAGATTTGGCCCTTTCTGATTCTCCTTGAGGAAAGAAGTTGGCAGATATTCCCCTAGGGATGGGGATGTACCTGGAGCAAAGGGCTGAGGGTGGCCTCTGCACTGGTCAAGCAGAAGAGAAATCATTTTCTCCGTGGCAGGAGGTGCAGGCTATACAAATCTGTCAGAACAGTAGCCAGAGGCTGGTACAAAAGAGTGATTCTCTTAGGAAAATCCTTGGAGAGTATCCCAATAAGACTCCAAAGCTGGCAAACTGCTGGAGAAGATGGGAAGTAAGTGCAACCGTCTCCTGAGGACGCTGCCTCTGGATTTCTTGGCTGTGCTTTTCCTATACGGCACTCTTCATAATGCCCTCTGGCTAGAACCATTGAAATGAAACCTATTGATTGAAATCCTGATCCTATTGATTTTACACAAGAGATTTAGGCAGATATGAAAGAGCAAGAACTGCTCCTCCCATCACCACTCCATACGCACCGTAAGCTGGGTTTGTCCAGCTCAGCCTCCTGAGCTTCCAGGAATAAATGAAGCCCAAATTCAACTCTCCAGCACACATTAGCTCACAAACACGTGGCAAAGACTACTGGTCCCTGAACAGGCTGCTTATGAATTCCCTTCTGCTTCCTTTTGTCAGCTTCTGCCTCACATCTCCTCTTTAAGGTCATTAACCACATGCCATGTTCCTCTCTTCGTTTCAGAGGTGTGGAGGGAAAATGGGAAGGAGATGGCCTGGGAGCAAGGCGAGATGGGAAACAGCACTGGGAGGAAGTGATGCTTGCCAGGAAGGAAAGTGCCAGGGACCTCATGCTATTACACATCATATTTCTATCCCTAAACGAATGCTCCTGGATCTGGGAACTGCAGAGCTCCTGACAACAGGTCAGAGGAGGCAATGAACAGAGAGAATCACAGAATGTTAAGGGCTGGAAGGGGACCTTGAAAGCTCATCTAGTCCAATCTCCCTGCCAGAGCAGGAGCACCTAGAGCAGGTCACACAGGAACACATCCAGGCAGGTCTTGAATATCTCCAGAGAGGGAGACTCCACAAGCCCCCTGGGCAGCCTGCTCCAGGGCTCTGTCACCCTCACAGTGAAAAAAAAATTCTTCCTCATTTTCCCATGGCACTTCCTATGCCTCAGCTTCCACCACTGCCCCTTGGGCATCCCCCAGCAGAGCCTGGCTCCAGCCTCTGGGCACTCACCCTGCACATCCTTATCAACGGGAATGAGGTCACCCCTCAGGCTCCTCTCCAAGCTCCTTTAGGATCTCCACCTAAGGAAGATGTTCCTCTCCCTTCATCATTTTTGTGGCTCTGTGCTGAACTCTTTCAAGCAGTTTCCTGAGGTCCTTCTTGACCCTAAGGGGTCAGAACTGGACACAGTATTTCAGATGCAGCCTCACCAGGGCAGAGTAGAGGGGGAGGAGAGGTCTGAGGTGGAAAACCAGGGCAGTGTTAGAGTATATTCTCCCACACCCAACACCACAAACAGCAGCCCACTGCTTTCCCCGAGTCCCTGCAAAGCAATCCTGAAGCAACCCAGAGCCAGTATTTTCTTCCCACAACACAGGGATGTTTCTGCCAAGCTTCCTGTAGGCATCTTCCTTTGGGCAGGGAGGTGGAGCAGGCTTTGGAGTCAAAATCAGCTGCCTTGATGTTCACATCCACTTCCTACCAACCAAACCTCCCTTTGCAGGCTTCTCTTCTATTGAAGTGGTGGTGGCTGGCCTTCCTAGATGCCAGGCAGTGGTCCTTGATTTTGTTCATCTTAGTGGGATGTGTTTAGCTTCCTGCTCTCAAGGCTTCATTCTTTCCTCTCAGATCTTTTTATAGCCAGACTGCCACATATCAATCAAAGACCTGGGTCAAAGTTGAACATATTGTGACTTGCCTGGGCCAGCAGAAAAGCACTTCAGATAAAGTCTTATTTATTTTCTTCTCCTCATTGACATTTGTTTTCCTCCCTGTTTCCAACCTTGTGAAATGGCAAAACCTGCCAGGAAAATTGCAGGGTTTTAACTCACTAGAATTCCTAAATGTAATTGTTAGATGTCGTGGAATGGTTATGACAAGAAGGGAGGTCATCGGGGAGAGGAGATCTGTGATTGCACCTCAACACCCACAAAGCAAACCCCTTAATTACAGTGATGGAAAGCAGCATCCAACATGGGGCTGAAACTCGATGCCTTTGCATCAGCCACGGGAATGATTCGCATCACAAGTGCTGACCAAAGCGGTTTAACTGTGGGGAGCTCCAGGAGGACTCCTCACAGCTTACACTGTGGGGTGGCTGAATGGGCACAGGAGCTGGGGAGGACCCACACAGCATGCGGGAAGCCAGAACCTCCATGCTGTGTGGGGCTGGGGTGCAGTGCATGGGTGCAGGAGCTGTGCAGGGCTGGGGTGCAGTGCATGGGTGCAGGAGCTGTGCAGGGCTGGGGTGCAGTGCATGGGTGCAGGAGCTGGGGTGCAGTGCATGGGTGCAGGAGCTGTGCAGGGGTGGGGTGCAGTGCATGGGTGCAGGAGCTGTGCAGGGGTGGGGTGCAGTGCATGGGTGCAGGAGCTGTGCAGGGGTGGGGTGCAGTGCATGGGTGCAGGAGCTGTGCAAGGCTGGGGTGCAGTGCATGGGTGCAGGAGCTGTGCAGGGCTGGGGTGCAGTGCATGGGTGCAGGAGCTGTGCAAGGCTGGGGTGCAGTGCATTGGTGCAGGAGCTGTGCAGGGGTGGGGCGGAGTGCATGGGTGCAGGAGCTGGGGTGCAGTGCAAGGGTGCAGGAGCTGTGCAGGGGTGGGGTGCAGTGCATGGGTGCAGGAGCTGGGGTGCAGTGCAAGGGTGCGGGAGCTGTGCAGGGGTGGGGCGGAGTGCATGGGTGCAGGAGCTGGGGTGCAGTGCAAGGGTGCAGGAGCTGTGCAGGGGTGGGGTGCAGTGCATGGGTGCAGGAGCTGGGGTGCAGTGCATGGGTGCAGGAGCAGTGTGAGACTGCTCAGGTCACGGGGCTGGCAGTCAGCAACCCTGGCCTTTGGGATGCCCAACTCCCCGGTAAACCCGCCGCTACCACCCAGCTCTCGCCGTCCTCCCGCTCCCCCAAGCACTGAGGTGCTGGGCCCAGCCAGGGCAGACCCTAGCCCCGAGTGAGCAGGAACGAGATGGCAGGAGCCCGAGTTACGATCTCTCCGGCCCGGGTGACAGCAGCGGCCTCGGGGAAAGGCGCAGGTACGCGGGTCACGGCCTCCCCGTGACCCGGGCGGAGGAGAACGCACACCGGGGCCACGACCTTTCTCCGCGTCGGCCTGCGGGGCGGGTGTGCAGCCGCAGCCTAACCCCAAGAGAGCCGCCGAGGGGCCCCGTGCGGGACCCCGCTCCGGCGGCGCTGGCGGTCCGCGGTGCGCTCGGCCGCGGGGACCGGGCGGCGGCGGGAGCGGTGCCGGCGCCGAGGCGGGGACGGCGCCGGCGAGGCCGCGAGCATGCGCGAGCCGCGCGCGTCACGGGAGCGGGCGAGGCCGGCGGGAACGCGGAGCCCCGGCGCGCCCCCGGCTTCCCTTTCGCCGCTGCCGCGCCTCCACTCGGCTCCGCCGAGCGCTACCAGCGCGCCCCGCAGCCGCCGCCACCGCCCGTTCGAGACCCGCCCGGGAGCGGAGAACGCGACAGCCGGGAGCACGGGAGAGAAGGAAGGACCCTCCCCTCGGCGCGATCTCTCTTCCTCCTCCTCCTCCCCCGCCTCCGCCTCCGCCTCCCGGCCGGGAAGAGCTCGCCGTGCCCGCAGCAGCCCCGCTGGATGCACTGAGCGCTCGGGCGCGGGGAGAGGGGCAGGAGGGAGCCGGGAGCCCCGCCGCGGAGCCGCTGCGCTGCCCGGAGGCTCACGGCCGTTTGCTTCAAGGCTTTTTATTCTTTCCCTTTCCCCCTCTCCCCTCCCCTCCCCGCCCGGCCGCCGGTGGCTGGCTTTGCCCCTGCCTCCTCCCCACAGCCCGCAGGAGACAGCCGAGGCGGCGGCGGCGGCGGGGGGCTGCAATCTTTTTCTTTTTTTTTTTTTTCCCCTTGCCCCCCACCCCTTTCCCCTCCCCCCCTCCCCCCCTTTTTTTTTTTTTTTATTTTTTCTTCTTATTTTTTTTTTTTCTTTTTAAAAATTTTTTAATTACATTTTTGTCGCCGCCATGGGATGTACCCTGAGCGCCGAGGAAAGAGCCGCCTTGGAGCGGAGCAAGGCCATCGAGAAGAACCTTAAGGAGGACGGGATCAGCGCTGCTAAAGATGTGAAACTCCTCCTGCTCGGTAAGAAGCGGCTGGCCGCCCGGTCACCCCCGGCCACACACACACACACACACACCCCGCTGCCCCGCGGCCCCGTCACCCGCCTCCTCCCTTGGCGCTTAGCCTCCCCTCATCCCTTTGCTTTTTTGGTTCCACAGGGGCCGGAGAGTCTGGGAAAAGCACCATCGTGAAGCAGATGAAGTAAGTCCCGCGTGGGTTGCGGGGAAATAGGCGAGCGGACGGCTTTAATCTTGGGGGGGGGGGCGGGCGGTGAGCGGGGCGGGGGCTCTCGCTTGAGGTGAGTGAGGGCCGCAGGCGCCATGTTTACCTGAGGGGACCGTGAGAGCGGGAAGGGAAGCGAAGCGGCCGGGGGTGAGGCCCTCGCCGCCGCCGTTCCCGCTGCTGTTCAGGGCCGGTGTGGTGCTGAAGTGTTGCCCGCCGGCCTCGCCCCGCGGTGGGGAGGAGAGGAGGGGGAGGGAAAGTCCCACCTTCCCCCACCCCCCCCCTCCTCCCTCCCTACCGCGGGGCGAGGCCGCGCAGATGTCCCCATGAAGCGGCCCGCTGTCAGTTAAGCTTAATGTCGGGGTGTTATCTGCCGGCTCTGCGGATTTAACCCCAGGCTCCCTAACCACCCAAAGCCCCTTTTATTGAGATTTTAGCCTCTCTTTTTAATTAATGAAAAGCGAGCTTGGCCGCTTACCGCCGATCACATCCAAACCCTTCCTGCCCCGGGGGAGTAAGGGGGACAGGGAGGGAGGGAGGGAGGGAGGCGGGGGGGGGGGAGCATGGTCTAAACCCTGCCCGAGGTAGCTTGCAGAGCCCCGGAGCTGCCCCTCGCTGGGGCTCCCCTACACGACACGTTCTCCTCGTGTTTAATTAAACGTCGCTGAGCAATAATAAAAAAAAAAAAAAAAAAAACCAAAAAAAACCCCAAACCCGCCGCATGGTCCCTTCCTGAAGTAATTGCATCCCATAGGAAAAGCAGGTGCAGGGGAAGGCTAATGAAGGAGTGGCGCGGCTGTGCTTTTTTTATCCCCCCCCCCCCCCCTCGTATTTAATTAAACCACAGTGAAATACCCCAGCCTCCCCACCATGACGGGCTGGTTCCAGGCGGGCGCCATCACGGCACAAGCCCCGGGCGCTGGTTCAGGGTCTGGTTTCCCTTCAGGGGAGAGGCACGGAGGAGCCGTGGCTGCTTTGCGAAGCCGGTGGTTGCAGAGGGATCCGTGGCTTGGGAGGAGCCCCCCCCCACTTCGGGGACCAGCGTTGCTTAGCGAGGCAGCAGAGCTGGGCGTGGAAGGGGTGTAAGGAGTACCGGGGGGGAGCGCAGGCTGCTCTCCTCAGTCCCGGCAGCGGGTGCCTTTGCGGCGGGCCGGGGCTGCGCCGGGCCGGCGAGCGAGCGGTCGGGCAGGTCCCGGTGCGGCTGCGGCTTTCAGGCGGTTCGCGTGGTGGACAGCGCCCAGCGGGGACTCGAACCGCTGGCAAGTCTCTGCTTCGGCACCGTTCGGCTCCTCCCGGCGGCGGCCGAGCGCAGGGCTCGGCTGCCTTCGGAGAGCGCTCGGAGGCGGTCGGGGAGAAGCAGAAGGGGGCTCGGAAATTGCCGAAGGGGCTCGTTGTCCGCTCGGCAATCTGTTGCCCTGCACTCCCATAGCATCCCCGGCTGTACGTAAGTGTGAGTGTGAGTGTGCGTGTAGGTAGGTGTGAGTGTGCTTGTGAGTGTGCGTGCGCCATGGGGGCAGATCCGGGCCTTCAGCCCAGCTTCTCTCCAGCCAGAGTGGCTTAGCGGGTGACCCGGATCTTTCTGTATCAACTCGGTGGCCGCTGTGTCCAGCCCTGGGGTGGACGAAACCGTCATCCTCGCCTCAGGCAATGCTTTTCCCAAGGCACTGCGGGGCTGGGAGGTCTCGTTACGAGGAGGCTCGCCTCCAGCACACAGTGGTCTCCACAGCTTTTCCCACCGACGTTTGTGTACTCTGCTTCTGTAAGAGCTCTGAACTTCCCCTTTTGCACCCACATTTGTGAACCCTACTTCTGTAAGGGCTCTGAGCTTCCCCTTTCACGGTTTGAAAGGGAGCTTCCCACCCCACCAGCTTGATTTGGGGTTGGGGCTGGTTTGGTTTTCATATGTTTGTGTGCAAAAGGTGGATCAGGGGAGATGTTACTGCAGATGAACACCAATAAATTATTTAATCTCTAGGAACCCCTTCTGCAGAAGCCTGCTGGAATGGCGGGTGACAAGGTTTGGTGGAAGGGAGAAGCTGTAGGTACCACAATAGCAGCGCAGCAGCGCATACGTACAGAGCCCATAGGCAGGAGGGCTGGTGGTGACCCCGCCGGCTTGCACAGTTCCTCTTGTTTGCCAACGAGCAAATGCGAATTACATCAAGACAATAACCTGTTTGCTGGACTAGATCAGTAGAGAGGACTGAAATACACCCTGTGGTAGAGATATGGATATAAAATGTCTTAAAATAAGGAAAGGGGCTCGGAGCTTCGTACCTAAGAAGGCTGCGGTGGTGGTAGGGTCGGGAGCTGGGAGGCGTCCCTCAGCCAGGAAACTCCGGCGAAGTGTGGGGAGGCTGGGGTGGGGACAGCGGTGTTGCCATGAGCACGGCAGCAGGCATCTGGAGAGCGCCGCGCAGCCGCGGGCGCCGGGGAGAGCGACGTGCAGGGGAGAGCTCGGGGAAATGAACATTTCTGAAAATTAATTTCACTGTAATGTAGGCATTAGCATTTCACCTGGTCAGGCTCCATTAGACAGGCTTGCTGAGAACTTAATGAATTCTTAATAAAGATTAAATCGTGTGCTCATTAGATTTTGATGAAAGAGACTGCTATTTTATTTTTTTTTAATACTGTGTTATTGGTGTGCTTCTAGATAATAAATCTCATCCTCATGAATGGCTAAAGCAGCTTCCCACTTGGAGAGTGACTTGAAAAGCAGCACAGGAATCCATAGACAGATGAGAAAACGCTAAGACAAAGGAACAGAGAGCAGACATTGTTACAGAGGACTAAGAAGAGGCTATGTGCTGTCCAGATAATCCCTGAAAGGTTGGGTAGCAGGAGAAGTGACAGGTAGAAACTGCACTAGTATGAGAGTGTGGCCAGGATGGGGATTAGGATTTGTAACATTCATTAAAGATGGCTCACTGGAATATCTGGAGGTATCTTTCAGCTGGAGAACCAAGTGTTAGCCAGCAAAGAAAGGGCTGCTCGTGAATGGCAGAGAAGTGGAATGGTCAGCTGGTGTGTATACCTTGAACAGTGGCAACACAGGCTAGGAATGGCACTTTCCTTACTGCCCAAGGTTGTTTTGACACCTTAAACACCCATCTTGCCCCTTAGGTGTGCTTGTAACTTTCTCAGCACTGGTGCTGCATGCCAGACACTTTCACCTGTGCCTCAGAACACAAGGGCAGGGAATGGCCCTGAAAGGCACAGCCATGCCATGCGAGCCAGTGTGCCATGGTGTTCAGAATCAGGCTGTCACCAGGTTCTGTTTTCACTCACTTTAAATTAAAAACCACCTTTAACCAAGCAAATCTGGGGCCTCCATGCCAGAGGGGCAGAGTAACCAGACAAGAGAAATCCATCTCCCACCCCCACCAGCCCATCTCAGCAAATGCACTTTGATAGAGTAGGGTAGAGTAGAGTAGAGTAGAGTAGAACAGAACAGAACAGAATAGACTAGACTAGACTAGACTAGACTAGACTAGACTAGAATAAACCAGGTTGGAAAAGACCTTTGAGATCACCAAGTCCAACCTATCACCCAACACCATCTCATCAACTAAACCATGGCACCAAGCACCCCAGCCAGTCTCTTCCTAAACACCTCCAGGGATGGTGACTCCACCACCTCCCTGGGCAGCACATCCCAATGGCCAATCTCTCTTACTGTGAAGAACTTCTTCCTCACCTACAGCCTAAACTTCCTCGGCACAGCTTGAGACTGTGTCCTCTTGTTCTGGTGCTGGGTGCCTGGGAAAAGAGACCAACCCCCACCTGGCTACAACCTCCCTTCAGGTAGTTGGAGACAGCAAGGTCTCCCCTGAGCCTCCTCTTCTCCAGGCTAAGCAACCCCAGCTCCCTCAGCCTCTCCTCACAGGGCTTTGTGCTCCAAACCCCTCCCCATCTTTGTTGCCCTTCTCTGGACGCCTTCCAGCATCTCAACATCTAGGACTCCAGTGGATGTCAACACATTTTTGACCTTATATCCTGAAGTAAAAGTTGAGCCTATGCAGAATGTGGAATATGTGATTATGTTTTCTTTTCTGGAATGCTTGGGTCATGGCATGGACTCGAGACTGCTGTTACTCATAGGATATTGTTGTGGGGACTTATAACTCTAGTGAATGTGTTTGGTCATCAGGAACCTCAGCCTAGGAAGAAACCAAGAATCTCTCTTGTCTGTTACTGCTCAGCAGAACACTTAAATGAGTGCAATCATCCAGTGGTGAGCAGGGATGGCTCGGATGGGGACACTGCCCACTGCCATCAGCAGGAAGCTTCCGGGGGATTCAGTGTTTAATCGTGCTAACACAGAGAGGCTGAGTTAGCTGGCCTGGCTTCAAAACCATGCTCCTGCTACCTTCAGCAGCAGCCCTTCTGGCTTCAGCCTACCCATACGAGGGGTTAGTGATGGCTGTGGAATTCAGGAGGAGAGACAACGTTGCCTGCTCTCAAGAAAAAATCTTGGGGTTTAGGTTTGGGTTTTGCCTCTACAACAGCAGCAGCTTTAATCCCCTGATGAGCTAGTAGCAGAGAGCTGGATCTGGCTCCCTTTCCCTAGATGCCAGAGCTTCCAGCCCTGCCTGTTCTCCAAACCAGTCGATTCTCAGTGCTGGCAGTGCCTCAGCTGATGGGCTTCTCTGCTGTGCTGCGCTTTGCATGTCGCGGGTGACAAGGACAGGAGTACGCCGTCAAGAGAGAATAGCACTAGCCTACAAGTTTATCTTTAAATATCTACTGTCTTCTCCCCAGCAGCCATCACTCCCCATAGCCATCTGATCCACTGCTTTGACCTTTTTCCTAAAGGCCCTCCAAGCAGCCCCATGCTCTCCTTGCTCTCTCTGTAACTGCATTACTTGTAATCTAATGAACTTCTGCAGAGTGAGAAGCGGTCCCCGCCCACTGGTTTTACAGCCCATCTCAGCAATTCCATGGTAAATGCCATTGAAACGAGATGATGTGCTGTGAACACCCACTCCAGTGCTCTTTGCTGCATGTCTGTGTCTCGGTGCCGTTGTGATTTCACACTTGCAGCCCCTTCCCCCAGGGATACCTCACCCCACGGGGGCTTTCAGCGTGGGGTTGCTTTGCCTCTGCAGCATGTTCCCAGGGAGAGGACTGCAAACTGTCTCCATGTCTGTCCTGCTCCTCAGTGCAGCTCCTCTGCGTGTGGAGCCCCACACAGTCCCACTGCCTAGCTCCTGTCTGGGAATTGTTTGATCATGGTGTGAGCTGGCAGCCCAGAGACATGAACCTCACTAGAGCATCAGGTCAGGCAGAGCCATCCTTCTGCTCTGTTTTCCAGAATTTCCCTGACTTCAGTCCCAAAGTAGGGCAGCGACAGGCTGCACCTGGGCAGTGTTTGAAGTGGGTTCCAATAAGCAGAGGAGAGACCTGGAGCCTTTCTGATGCAGCTGTGTCACTCTCCCCAGCCCTGCTCCAGTGCCCTATGCCCTGGGTGTGGGTTTGGCACGGTCCTGGCACACTGCTGCTCTTCAGAGCCCGGCAGAGGCAGCTGTGGTGGGGCTGCTTTCACAGTGAAACCCACACCTCACAGCAAACTGCCTGCCCTGGCAGTGCTGGGGTGTGGGGATGGCAGCCGATGGGTGCACTGCCAGCCTTGAGCAAGGCAGAGTCTGCTGCCAGAGCATCCCAGTGGAATCTGCTTTTTCCCCTGCCTCCTTCCCAGATGCTTTCTTGCATCCTTGGATGCCATGTTCTGTGTGCCCTGCAGTAGCACAGCCCAGGGAGATTGCCTCTGAACCAGGCATGAATGAGAGCTGGGAACAGAGGCAAGTGAGGCTGTTCATCTTGACTTGTGGTTACAAAGGGTAATCATGCTTTCAGCACTTCCTTCCTTCCTTCTTGGTTATTAATTGTAAGCCAAAACAGTAACAACCCTGGTTCATTCTTTTGTACTTCAGGTTCTTGTTACTATACTGAGGGAGCTTTCAGGGGAAAGCAGTAACAATATTAGCAGGCAAGCTGGGATACGTTTTGGGTTTGAGGGTTCTCTCTTTTTTTTTTCCCCCTTTCCTTGACAGTTCTTAATTTGTTTCTTGTTTCAGGGACTCATAAAAGTAAAAATATCTTCCAGTGACAACACTGAACTGCCTAGCTTCTTCTCTTTCAACCTAGTTTTAAAATCTTAAAAGAAATTTGCCTGTCATATTCTGACATGACACATCTAGTCCTGTTGGAAATGTTTTAGTAATCTAATGAGATCAAAGCAGTTCTTCTAATGAGCTCTGAAGAAAGAGACAAATCAGCTGCACAAATGTAACCAAGGATCTGTTTTGTTTTATGGCTTGGCTAAGCCAGAAGTTGTAAGAGACATTAGATTGAGTCATGATATGTGAAAAAAAGGTTGTGGTTTTCCTCTTCAGTCTGTCCTTTCCCATCTGTCTGGGATACAACTTCATACCTGATGTGAATTCTCCAGTATGCTTACCCTGGGGAATACAGGGAAGATCGTACAAACCAGCCCTCCAGCATTTGGAGGAGGCTACAGAAGAGCTGGAGAGGAGGTTTGTACAAAGGCATGGAGCGATAGGGCAAGGGTTAATAGCTTCAAAGTGGGAGAAGCTGGATTTAGATTAGCCTTTAGGAAGAAATTCTTCCCCATGAGGGTGGTGAGACACTGCAACAGATTGCCCAGGGAAGTTGTGGAAGCTCCAAGCCTGGCAGTGTTCAAAACCAGGTTGGATGGGGCTTTGAGCAACCTGGTCTAGTAGGAGGTGTCTTGCTCTTGGCAGTGGAGTTGGAACTAGATGTTCTTTAAGGTCCCTTCCAACCCAAACCATTCTGTGATACTATGAAAATGGGGAATGGGTGAAAGGAGGCAGATCATGGAGGTAGAGGCACTTTGTTGGCTCCTCTGTTTGGTCTGGTCAAGAGAAAGAGTGAAATGAAGAAGGGATTGTTTGCTGCTGGCCGAGGTGGGCACAGGTCAGCAATGTCTCATAGCCTCATGATTGGCTTACCCCTGTGAGGATCCATCTGCCCTGCTCTCTCCTGGATTTCCAGGATGCCAAATCAGAAACTACTGCTGAAGCCAGAAGGCCTGATGCCACTGCAGGGCCTAAGAGTGTGGCATTGCAAACCTGAGAGCTCCTTCCCATCCTGCTGGGGTGGGTACCTCCTGGTGAAGGTAAAAAGCTTTTCATAGGAGCCAGCAGAAGCTCACAGAGCAGAGAAGGATTTATCCTCTGAAGTCCATGGGAAAACTCTTAAATGCAGAAGATAGGGTTTAGTCCTTTCTTCATTATGAGAGTGTGAAGAGAAGCTCTGGCATGGAGAATGGGCAAAACGTTCTCCAGTTCAGCTGGCCCAAGTGCTTAAGTGTCTTCTTACTTTTCCTGCTGCAGTTGCAAACCTCTGGAGAGTTGCAGTTTTCTGCAGAGCCTGAAATTGCTCCTGTGGGGCCTGGACTTGCAGGATAGAATAGGAATGGAATGGAATGGAATGGAATGGAATGGAATGGAATGGAATGGAATGGAATGGAATGGAATGGAATGGAAGAATAGAATAGAATAGAATAGAATAGAATAGAATAGAATAGAATAGAATAGAATAGAAAAGAAAAGAATAGAATAGAATAGAATAGAATAGAATTAAACAGGTTGGAAAAGACCTTTGAGATCATCAAGTCCAACCTATCACCCAACACCATCTAATCAACTAAACCATGGCACCAAGCACCCCAGCCAGTCTCTTCCTAAACACCTCCAGGGATGGGGACTCCACCACCTCCCTGGGCAGCACATCCCAATGGCCAGTCTCTCTTGCTGGGAAGAACTTCTTCCTAACATCCAGCCTGAACCTCCCCTGGTGCAGCTCGAGTCTGTGTCCTCTTGTTCTGGTGCTGGGTGCCTGGGAGGAGAGACCAACCCCCACCTGGCTACAACCTCCCTTCAGGGAGTTGCAGACAGCAAGAAGGTCTCCCCTGAGCCTCCTTCTCCAGGCTAAGCAACCCCAGCTCCCTCAGCCTCTCCTCACAGGGCTGTGCTCCAGACCCCTCCCCAGCTTTGTTGCCCTTCTCTGGACACATTCAAGAGTCTCAATGTTCTTCTTAAACTGAGGGTCCCAGAACTGGACACAGGACCCAAGGTGTGGCCTAACCAGTGCTGAGGATGCCTGGGTGTGCTCTGTTTTCAGGCCTTCCTTGCTTAGTTCTGTCTTTTGGTTTTGAAAGAAAACTTCCAGTTCTCCTCACTTTAAAGAACAAATGTCCTTACCCCAGCCTAAGTGCTCTAGAACTGGGAGCAAAATCAAACCCAGGCCAAAGGAAGACAAGGAAAACAAAACTGCCTCGATTGCTTAGTTGTTTTTTTTTGAAGCCTGATTCCTTTTGTTTTGCATTAGCAAAATTGAAACCAGCCACATCATTTATTTCAAATCAATGTGAATGCCACTGACCCCAAATCCTCTCTTTGACCTGAGTGGAATTTGGTGGAGATTATGTCAGTCCAATTTTGAAGAGAGCTGATGAATCTCAAATGTTTGTGTGGGATACTGGAAATGGTTAAGTTTCATTCACAACAACAAACCCAGGAAACACAAAAAAAAGGTCTGGAAATCACATTTTAAAAAGCTTTGGCACATTACACCTAAGGCCATTTTCCCCTTGCCTCAAAAAGCCTTTTGATTTTATCCTAGGAGGGAAATACTGATCATTTTTTGCCTCAAATTTTCTAATGCTGAAGAAATGCTCTGCCTAATGTAAAAATCCCCCAGAATTGTTAATTGAATTGTTTTCATTTCATTTTGCAGACCATTCATGCAAGTGGCAGATGTGGGGAGGTTGGAGGATTACAGTCCTGATTATGAGATCACACAATCCCAGCATGGTGGGGGTTGGAAGGGACCCCTGGAGACCACCCAGTCCAACCTCCCTGCTAAAGCAGGGCACCCACAGCAGCTTGCCCAGGAGCACAATGGCCAGGGGGATTTGGAATCTCTCTAGAGGAGACTCCACAACCTCTCTGGGCAGCCTGCTCCAGGCCTCCAGCACTCTCACACCAAACAAGTTTCTCCTCATCTTCAGAGGGGACCTCCTGGCTTCCAGTTTGTGCCCATTGCCCCTTGTCCTGTCACTGGGCACCACTGACAAGAGCCTGGCCCCATCCTCTTACCCCCCACTCTTTAGCTCTTGTTGAGCATTGATCAGATCCCTTCTGGGGCTGCTCTTCTCCAGGTCTCTTAGCCTGTCTTCCTCACAGAGATGCTCCAGGCACCTCAGCATCTTTGTAGCCTCTGCTGCACTCTATCCAACAGTTCCCTCTCTCTTTTGAACCTGGGAGGCCAGAACTGGACCCCAGTACTCCAGATGTGTCCTTGCTAGAAACAGGAGATACTTGGTAGGATTCTGCCTAGAACCAGAAAATCCAAAAGGCTGAAGAATTACAGCACAAAGCAGAGGAACTGATGGTTTCCTAGTGCAGAACAAAAAGGAGGAAAACCCAATCCTTTAATCCAAAGCTCAAATCTTTGTCTCCTTATTGTGATAATAGAACAAAACTCTTGATGGAGTCATTTCTTAGCTCAGCACCACAAACACCCTCCCCAGCTCCCAGGCTAACTGAGAAAGAGCTCCTCTCTCGGAAGGGAGCCCAGGAAGCTGTGCACTAAGCTGATATCCCTCACTCCTGCTCTGGAAATGGCTTCTCAAGAATGGATTTGACATTGCCAGAGAAGGATTGGCAGAGCTGAAGTGGCTTGAGTTTTCTCTGTGCCTGGGCATGGCCTGCTCTGCTTGCTCACCAAAAATTATATTGGTGCCTCAGCACACCTTTCATCCAAATATAAAACCTGCAAGCTGAAACCAGAGTAGACCAGCCCAAGAAAGAGTCCAGGTGGGGGTGACACCATGACTTAACAATCTTAGGCAGTGGCTGTTAATAACCTTCCTTCCTGGTCAGGCCATCCTGTGGGATTCTGTGTCCTCAGGAGCCAGGGAGCCAGCTCAGCCAATCTTTCCTCCTGGTTAATGTTGCAGGAGTTGCTTCTGGGAAAAGGTTGGAGATGCTGATCCCACTAAGTGTGTTGAGGTCTGTGAGACAGCCTTAAGGTATTGGCTGACTCCCTGTAGGATTGTGGTGGTCAGGGAAAACTGGGAGCAGGTTTCATAGAACCACAGAATGGGTTAGCTTGGAAGGGACCTCAGAGATCACTTGCTGCAACTTCCCTGCTATGGGCAGGGATGCCTCACAATTAGACTCAGCTGCTCAGGGCTTCAACCAGCCTGGCCTTGAACACCCTCAGCGAGGAGGCATCCACAACCTCCCTGGGCAGCCTATTCAGAGTACCACTACCCTTGTACTGAAGAATTTCTTCCTGAGATCCAGTCTAAACCTACTCTCCCTCAGCAGAAGCTGAGGGAACCAGTATGATCCATAAGATTCATAAACCCATGATTCTATGACATGCTGATAGGAAACCCAAGGTTTACTAACTCAGGAAAGGATTTTCTTCTCTTTGGCATGTGGTAGGCTACTCTGTGGAGAATTGCAGGGGTACATTTTTTGCACCAAGGGGACAGGAGGAGTGCCTCCAGGAGCTCCTTCAGTGAGTGGAGAGGAGCCAAGCAAGCCTGTACAGGCCCAGAAGAGCACCCAGCTCCAGAAACATCGTGTTCAGAGAATCCATCACCCCAGTGTGAGCACCAGGGAGGCTGGGAGTGGCCATTTGGTCTGAAACATAACCCCCCAGCACTTAAACCAGGCTAAAAGGCAGAGCAGTGACTCAACATGCTTTGGGGCTCTCCAACAACTTCAGGCTGGTGTTAAAAGCTCTTGCCTACAAGAGCATCATCCACAGCAACTTGTACACACACAGAACAGTCTGGTAGAAGACTTCGAAGCGTTTTTACATTAGCTGGGAATTGTTATAGGAGAAGATGAGATCAGAAACCAGGGAAAACATCACTTAAATGGTAAAAATGTTTGCTACCTCCTCACAGAATGGGGTGATTTATCCTCTCCCTCTTCCAGCTGATTGGAGTTGGAAGCTCCAATTTTATAAGCATTAAGCAGAAGTGCATAGGAAAGGCTGAGCACACGAAATGGATGTTAGGCAGAATCATCTAGATAACAAAGGCAAGGTTTTCTTGCTAGATTCCTGGAGCTGTGTGGTATGCAGAAGCTTGCAGTGATGTGGTGATGTCTCCTCACTCTCAGTACAGTTGCTCCTTATTCATTACAGCCCTGTTGTTCCCCGCCTCGGGAGCGTGGGCCTTGCTCTAATCCAGCTCCTGCCTGTGCAGCAAAGGTGGTGGAGTGACTTCATTTTGATGGCTCTTCATGAAACAGAACCATCTCTGTATTTCTGAAGGAATTTTGCAGTCATAGAATTGTTTGGGTCGGAAAAGATCTTTAAGGTCATCCACCCATCAACCCAACACCACCATGACCATTAAACCCTGCCCCCAGGTGCCATGGCCACAGGTTTGTTGAACACCTCCAGGCATGGGGACTCCACCGTCTCCCTGGGCAGCCTGTGCCAATCCCTGACCACTCTTGCAGCAAAGAAATTGTTCCTCATCTCCAACCTAACCCTCCCCTGGCACAATTTCAGGCCATTTCCTCTCCTTCTGTCACCTGATACTGGGGAAATGTTGCAGGCCAGCCCTGGGTCACTCCAAAATCCATTTTCAAGCCACTTGCAGGGCACCATGATGTGGTTATGCATGCCCTAACTTGAGGTCATGATCACTAAGCCTGCCTCAAGTCATCATCCTATCTCATGTTCTTCTGCAGCTGGTGTGGCAGGGCATGTGCTCCTCTCTAGCATGGAGATTTCTGCCCCTGTGCTCAGCACTGGTTAGGCCATACCTTGAGTCCTGTGTCCAGTTCTGGGCCCCTCAGTTTAGGAAAGATGTTGAGTTGCTGGAATGTGTCCAGAGAAGGGCAACAAAGCTGGGGAGGGGTCTGGAGCACAGCCCTGTGAGGAGAGGCTGAGGGAGTTGGTGGGGTTGCTTAGCCGGAAGAAGAGGAGGCTCAGGGGAAAACTTATTGCTCTCTACAACTACCTGAAGGGAGGTTGTAGCAAGGTGGGGGTTGGTCTCTTCTCCCAGGCAACCAGCACCAGAACAAGAGGACACAGTCTCAAGCTGTGCCAGGGGAGGTTCAGGCTGAAGGTTAGGAAGAAGTTCTTCCCAGAAAGAGAGAATGGTCATTGGGATGTGCTGCCCAGGGAGGTGGTGGAGTCCCCATCCCTGGAGGTGTTTAGGAAGAGACTGGCTGGGGTGCTTGTTGCCATGGTTTAGTTGATTAGATGGTGTTGGGTGATAGGTTGGACTTGATGATCTTAAAGGTCTCTTCCAACCTGGTTAATTCTATTCTATTCTATTCTATTCTATTCTATTCTATTCTATTCTATTCTATTCTATTCTATTCTATTCTATTCTATTCTATTCTATTCTATTCTATTCTATTCTATCCCATCCCATCCCATCCCATCCCATCCCATCCCATCCCATCCCATCCCATCCCATCCTGCTTCGCTTCATCCATGGGAGGGACATACCATCCTCCTGGTGATTTCTAAATGTGACAGGTTGGGTACTGAGCTCTTGACTCAGTTTTATCTTGGGAATTTGTCCTTCTTCACTCACCTCTCCTATGGGGACAGGCTGGGAGAGTTTGGGCTGTTCAGCCTGGAGAAGAGGAGGCTCCACAGAGACATTAGAGCAGCCCTCCAGTATTTGAAGAGGTCCTACAGGAGAGCTGGAGAGGGACTTCCTACAAAGGCTTGTAGTGTCAGGGTGAGGAGAGGTAATGGCTTCAAACTGGAAGAAGCTGGATTTAGATTAGACTTTAGGAGGGGATTCTTCTCCATGAGGCTGGTGAGGCACTGGAACAGGCTGCCCAGTGAAGCTGGGGAGGCTCCAAGCCTGGAAATGTGCAAGGCCAGGTGGGATGGGGCCTTCAGCAACCTCGTCTAGAAGGAGATGCCCTGCCCCTGGAACTAGATGATCTTTAAGGTCCTTTCCAACTCAAACCATTCTATGCTCTGTAAGCAGGGCAAAAGGGTATCCCAGCAGGGGTAGTTACAGCTTGCTGCAGCTAAACCAGCTCTTTCTACAGGCCAAGCAGAGCTCTTCAAATGTGGCCCTAGTGAGAATGAGACATTGGTCACTTGTTGGCAGCTTGAGGAGGTGCACCGATGCCCATGGGGTAGATGCTCCTTTCCCAGTTGCCTCCAGATGTGCTGCATACCCCCACCAGAGACACAGCAGGACCTCTGTCTTCACACTTCCCCAGCAACACAAATCCCTGGGGTGAAGGAATATTGCCATGAGGGGTGCCCACACCTCGGAACATCATCACGCCCTTCATTAGCCGCTGCTCACCCTTCGCTGATTAATTATTTAGCCAAATTGGACACATTTTTCTGCATGGATGAGAAGATGCTTACTTAACAAAGCAGAAAGCTCCTAGTGGCATGCCCTTGTTTTCCTCACTTGAGCTGTACAACAAATTGATATCCTCCATGATTTGCAGCTCAGCTCAAAGCTCACAGTGCTGCCTCAACTTGGTGTTCCCAAGCTGGCTGCTGCCAGGCCAAGTTCTTCAATGGGAAACCTGATGCTGCTCAGTGTGTGCCTTCAAGGTGTTTAAATTGAGTGGCAGATACATGAGCTGATGATCCTTGGCTTGTTATCAGTGTCTCTGTGAGGGCTGAGCCCTTGTGAAACACCAGGAAGGAGAAACAGGAGGTTGCTTTGCCAAATCCTAGCTCAAGGGTTGGCATTTCGCCAGCGTTGATGGCATCAGCGGGTATCATAGAATCACAGAACTGTCAGGGTTGGAAGGGACCTCAAGGCTCAGCCAGTCCCAACCCCCCTGCCATGGGCAGGGACACCTCACACTATAGCAGGTTGCTCACAGCCACATCCAGCCTGACCTTCAAAACCTCCAGGCATGAGGCTTCCACCACCTCCCTGGGTGACCTGTGCCTGTGTATCACCAGCCTCATGGGGAAGAACTTCTTCCTCACATCCAATTTGAATCTACCCATTTCTAGTTTTGCTCCTTCCCTCCCAGTCCTATCATTCCATGACACCCTCAAAAGTCCCTCCCCAGCTTTCTTGTAGCCCCCTTCAGATCTTGCAAGGCCCCAAGAAGGTCTCCTCAAATCCTTCTCTTCTCCAGACTGAACAGCCCCAACTGTCTCATGGATATTGAAAAGAAATTCTTTACAGTAAGGGAAGTGAGATACTAGGACACATTGCCCAGGGTGATGCTGCCCAGGGAGGTGGTGGAGTCCCCATCCCTGGAGGTATTCAAGAGGGGATTGGATGTGGCACTTGGTGCCATGGTTTAGTAGTCATGAGGTGTTGGGTGACAGGTTGGACTTGATGATCTTTGAGGTCTCTTCTAACCTAATTGATTCTATGGTTCTATGATTCTTCAGCAGGATGATTGCCTTGATCCTCTCCAAGCCTTGCTTGGTGCTGAGCTCTCCACTGGCAGTTTTCTGAGGAGCTGAGCCCCACAGCTGGCTGTGTGCAGACAGCAACAACTGCTGAGTACTGCTGAGGGCGAGGCTGCAGGACTTGTGGTGCTGCCAAATTAGAGAGGTTGCTAATCTGGCCCTGGTTAAGTCCCAGCCTTGGACGTAGCTCATGTTTCATTCACACTTGGATCCCAAAGCCCAGAGCAATTGAGTCCTCTAATAATGTGCACATCAACATCAAAGGGCTTAGACAGAACTGGCTTAGAGCACTCAAAATGGTCTGCAGGCACCTAAGCAGCCCTGAAGCCCACATCATCTTGGCTTGTGCTGATTGCCACCCCAATCTTCTGTTTCTTGCACCTGCTGGGAAAACAGATGAGGAGAGAACAAGATCCTTGTGCTGTGGCCCTTTTTTCCCTGCCACTTTTGTTGCCTTTTGGCCTCAGGTGCTCTCAGGTCCCAGATTTCAGTTACCTGTTGCCATGTCAGGAGAAGAAAAAAAAATTCTCTGGTTTTAGCAAGTGCAGATTTAGCTGCAGCATTTTATCTGTGTGTTTAGTGGCTCTCTGGGGAGAGGCCTCAAGCACAGCCCTATGAGGAGAGGCTGAGGGAGCTGGGGTTGTTTATCTGGGAGAAGAGGAGGCTCAGGGGAGACCTTCTTCTTGTCTACAACTCCCTGAAGGGAGGTTGCAGCCAGGTGGGGCTTGGTCTCTTCTCCCAGGCAACCAGCACCAGAACAAGAGGACACAGTCTCAAGCTGTGCCAGGGGAAGTTTAGGTTGGAAGTGAGGAGAAAGTTCTTCCCAGAGAGAGTTGTTGGCCACTGGGATGTGCTGCCCAGGGAGGTGGTGGAGTCACCATCCCTGGAGGTGTTCAAGAGGGGATTGGATGTGGCACTTGGTGCCATGGTTTAGTAGTCCTGAGGTGTTGGGTGAGAGGTTGGACTTGATGATCTCTGAGTTCTTTTCCAACCTTATTGATTCTATGATTCTATGATCTATTCTTTATTGCTGCTGGGGGCTTCAGTCACCTGTCTGGCCCTGCCCAGCTGTGGCAGTGGTGATGGTAACCTCTGGAGATGTATGGCAGTGCAGAGAGCAGGCCTTGATGCTGAGCTGGGTTAAAATAACTTTACAAAACCCCTAACCTCCCTATCTCTCCTCCAGAAAATGTCCAAAATGGTCCCACAAGGCAGAAGCATACTGAAGGTTGGAATAGAATAGAATAGAATAGAATAGAATAGAATAGAATAGAATAGAATAGAATAGAATAGAATAGAATAGAATAGAATAGACCAGGTTGGAAGAGACCTTCAAGATCATCAAGTCCAACCTATCATCCAACACCACCTAATCAACTAACCCATGGCACCAAGCACCCTGTCAAATCTCCTCCTGAACACCTCCTGCAATGGTGACTCCACCACCTCCCCAGGCAGCCCATTCCAATGGGCAATCACTCTCTCTGTGTAAAACTTCCTCCTGACCTCCAGCCTGAACCTCCCCTGGCACAGCCTGAGACTGTGTCTTCTTGTTCTGGTGCTGGCTGCCTGGGAGAAGAGGCCAACCTCTGCCTGTCTACAACCCCCATTCAGGTAGTTGTAGAGAGCAATAAGGTCACCCCTGAGTCTCCTCCTCTCCAGGCTGAGCAACCCAGCTCTCTCAGCCTCTCCTCACAGGGCTGTGTTCCAAACCCCTCACCAACTTTGTTGCCCTTCTCTGGACTCGTTCCAGCAAGTCAACCTCCTTCCTAAACTGAGGAGCCCAGAACTGGACACAGGACTCGAGGTGTGGCCTAACCAGTGCAGTGTACAGGGGCAGAATGACCTCCCTGCTCCTGCTGGCCACACTGTTCCTGATGCAGGCCAGGATGCCATTGGCCCTCCTGGCTGCCTGGAATGTGAGATGGGCTTGAAAGAATCAGTTCACTCCCGGCTGGTTGGGTGTGTTAGGGCTTCACTTTGGAGGCGAAATCGGTCACATTCAAAGGCAATCACAGGAGTTTTCACAAGGCTGTCTGGACCTTTAGGCATGTAAATGTCGGCTGGGCTGTTGTTTCGGTTTTGTTTTGGAGGGTTTTTCCCCCAAAACCAGCCTTATTTTCTCCTCTTGGTTCCTGTAAAAGAAATGCAAATCTCTCTTCCACTAGGCTGGAAGTTTCGGTGTCGTTTGAAATGCATTTCCTGTGCTCCAGCGGAAAGGAAAGCGCAGCCGCTTGTCGCTGTTCCCGGCGCATTGAGAGCCGCCCTTTATGCCGGTGGGGGTCAAAGCCGTTTCATCTGCTTCTGCTGCTGCCATCACATTTACATTTTTAATGCAAAGCTCAGGTTGGCTTCACACTGGAATGAGCTCTCTGGTTTTGTAACAAGCTTTAGTTGTCCTGGGCTTTGGAGCTTTCTCTCTTTTATTTCCCCTCAGCCTTAGACGCCGTCTTAGTAACTTAGAAGGTAACTTTCCTCCACTGGGTTGACACAGTGCTGCAGAATCCTGACTACACAAGTGGTGAACAGCATTTTGTTGGGAGCAAATGTCGAAGGCTTCATGAAAAGCCTGGTGCTGTTGTGCTTAACCTAACAGTGACACCTGAGGTGGTTTGCCTAGGTCTCTGCTGCCCTTTCAGGACAAGAGTACTGCAAAGAGGATAGAATCATACAATTGTTAGGGTTGGAAGGGACCTCAAGAAGCATCAAGTTCCAACCCCCTGCCATGGGCAGGGACACCTCACACTACAGCAGGTTGCCCAGAGCCACATCCAGCCTGGCCTTCAAAACCTCCAGGCATGAGGTTTCCACCACCTCCCTGGGCAACCTGTGCCAGTGTCTCACCACCCTCATGGGGAAGAACTTCTTCCTCACATCCAATCTGAATCTACCCATTTCTAGTTTTGCTCCATCCCCCTTAATCCTGTCACTCCCTGACACCCTCAAAAGTCCCTCCCCAGCTTTCTTGTAGCCCCCTTCAAATCCTGGAAGGCCCCAAGAAGGTCTCCTCAGAGACTTCTCTTCTCCAGACTGAACAACCCCAAGTCTCTGAGTCTGTCCTCATAGGAGAGTAGCCCCAGCCCTCTGCTCATCCTCATGGCCCTTCTCTGGACACCTGCCAGCACCTCCAGATCTGTCTTGTAACAGGGGCTCCAGAGCTGGACACAGTGCTCCATGTTGGTTCTCACCAGAGTGGAGTACAAGGGGAGAATCGCCTCCCTCAACCTGCTGGCTATACTTTCTCTTGATGCAGCCCAGGATCCCCATCTTCACCCAGGATCCCATTCAGACCATGAGTTCTCCCAGTACTCTGCTTCCCTCAGAAGGGCTCACCAGTTCACAGCTTCAGTAAGACACCATTTGTGATCTTACTGTGAGTCAGCCAGGCTAGAAAGTCCTGCTTGGGAAAGATGCTTGTCACAGAAGCTCCAGAAGGAGCCTGCCCTGTCTCTCTCCCCTCCAGAAGTCTTGTGTTTGCTCTTTTCCCTAAGAGCAGCTTTCACACAACAACTCTTTTCCCCAAGGAGATGCTATGTGTTGAGTAACTTAGGAGATAACAACACAGCAGGCAGTTGAGTGTTTTCTGGAGCCCACTCCCTTCTGAACTGGAGCAAACTACCTCTCCTCTTGCCTTTTGCACCTTTGGGTTTCAACTACCTTCCTGCAGTGTTCCCTGAAGGAATGGAAATTAAGGTGCCACATACTTGCTTTTGTTGGCTTGTAAAGCAGGGGGAGAGAAACAGCCAGCCTGGCAGAGGTTTGGCACCACCACTTCAAGAGAAGAAGGGAGTGCAGACAGACAAGGGGCAGAAAGAGACAGAGTTTGACCTTTAAAAGCAGGAGTCAAAGGAGGAACCACGATCAAGATCAGGCCCTAGGTAACAAACCGAGGTTGTTTCCTAAGCAGTCATCCAGAAGACTGACAACAGCCTGGTACAACAGTGCACAGGCTGGACACTGACACCTTTGTCTGAACCTTGCTCAGAGCAAGTGCCAAGAATAAGTGGATCAGAGCTGTCAGAGCTGTTAAGAAGGGCAAAAGCTGGCAGGAGAAATGGCACACACCCCTCCTGCCCATTTGCACTGCTAGGGATGTGACAAGAAGAGGATGTCAACAACAGGAGAGATCTTAGCAAGTCCTGTTTGTATTGTAGTCTTGAAGATTGATGTCCATTTAGGAAGTGAGGCTGCATGACTGGGCTCTGGTGAGACCCCACCTGGAGCACTGTGTCCAGTTCTGGAGTCTCTATTACAGGAAGGATCTGGAGGTGCTGGCAGGTGTCCAGAGAAGGGCCACGAGGATGAGCAGAGGGCTGGAGCTGCTCTGCTATGAGAACAGACACAGAGAGTTGGGGCTGTTCAGTCTGGAGAAAGCTCAAAAGAGACCTTCTTGTGGCTTTCCAGTATCTGAAGGGGGCTACAAGAAAGCTGGGGAGGGACTTTTGAGGGTGTTTGGTAGTGATAGGACTAGGGAGAAAAGAACAAAAGTAGAAGTGGATAGATTCAGACTGGGTGTGAGGAGGAAGTTCTTCCCCAGGAGGGTGGTGAGACACTGGCACAGGTTGCCCAGGGAGGTGCTGGCAGCCTCATGCCTGGAGGTTTGAAGGTCAGGCTGGATGTGGCTGTGAGCAACCTGCTGTAGTGTGAGGTGTCCCTGCCCATGGCAGGGGTTTGGAACTGGCTGAGCCTTGAGGTCCCTTCCAGCCCTTAAATTCTGTGATTCTAAGTAGGACCTCAAACTCTGCAAGCTGAAAGACAAAATGGTAGCATTTAATTGTTTTCTTTCTTCAATACAGCCTTCCCTAACCAACACTAAAAACAGAGGAAAGGGAGAGAACTTTTCAGCTTGGCTTCAGTTACATGCATCCCTTCTCTAATGCCTGATTTATTCTCTCCTGGAAGGCCTCCTTAATGTCCCTTACTGTGAGTAGTGGTCATGACTGTAAGTGGAGAAGCACTGGACCATTTCCCTGGAGTATGTATATAACAGGGAGGTTGCAGCCAGGTGGGGGTTGGTCTCTTCTCCCAGGCACCCAGCACCAGAACAAGAGGACACAGTCTCAAGCTGTGCCAGGGGAGGTTCAGGCTGGATGTTAGGAAGAAGTTCTTCCCAGCAAGGGAGATTGGCCATTGGAATGTGCTGCCCAGGGAGGTGGTGGAGTCCCCATCCCTGGAGGTGTTTAGGAAGAGACTGGCTGGGGTGCTTGGTGCCATGGTTTAGTTGATTAGATGGTGTTGGGTGATAGGTTGGACTTGATGATCTCAAAGGTCTCTTCCAGCTTGGTTAATTCTATTCTGTTCTAACAGCAGGGGGATGAGTGTACAAATAAACACAAATGTTAATAGCAACAGAAGCAAATCACAGAATGGTTTGGGTTGGAATACACCTTAAAGATCATCCAGTTCTAACTCCCCTGCCATGGGCAGGGACACCTCCCACCAGCCCAGCTTGCTCAAGGCCTCATCCAACCTGGCCTTGAGCACCTCCAGGGAGGGGTAGCCACAACCTCACCGAGCAACCTGTTCCAGTATCTCCCCACCCTCACTACCAAGAAATTTCTTCTTCATCTCCAGTCTCAAGCTCCCCTCTCCCAGTTCAAAGCCATTCCCCCTTGTCCTGTCACTCCCAGCCTTTGTCAAAAGTCTTTCTCCAGCCCTCCTGGAGCCCCTTCAGGTACTGGAAGGCTGCTCTAAGGTCTCCCTGGAGCCTTCTCTTCTCCATGCTGAACCACCTCAACTCTCCCTGCCTGTCCTTACAGAGGAGGTGCTCCAGCCCTCTGATCATCTTAGTGGCATCCTCTGGACTTGCTCCAGTATCTTATATCAAATAGCAAAGTCAGGCTTAATTATTGATGACTAAAGTGCTGTAGTCTTTCACTTAGTAGCACAACACAGCCTGAATGTCTCTCAGGTTATGTCAGATTGACAGAGCATCACTGTCAAAGGCAATGCCAACTGTTCAGTGAGGGATCAAGTGCCATGTACCAGAGCCAGAAAGGTGAATATTCAAATGAGACTCTCCGTTTCCTTTGATGAAGAGCCAGGAATTCCAAGCTCAAGAACTGATTGATGGCAGTTGCCCTTGTCATGAACAAAATGGTAAACAGCTTCAGAATAATGAATTACAAGCAGAAATTGTGCTAGGCAGTGATGGGGCAGGTGATGGAAAGGTCATTTTGTCCTAATGCAGAACTCTTCTTGAGCAGATACTCCTCGGGATTCTGTGTGATTTGCTTTGTCAATGACCTAAAGACATCATGATTTTCACAATTGTACATCCCTCCTGACTGCAGATAGGTTTGGCAGCAAGGTGCTTTCTCCAATAGCATGAAATCTGTGGCTGAAATTTCCTCTTGCTTCTCCTAATTGCTTCTCAGCAGAGAAGAGCTCAATAATGGTAGCAGCTGTTGGAGCAGAAATACAAACTAGGGACTCTCTGGGCTAAATGGTATCTTACTGAGCCACTAAGGTTTGCATCAAGAGGTTGTTGGGGCTTTTCTTTTTTCCCATACTGAAGATCTCCAGTGTGAGAGAGGCTGCCCCTCAACCACAGACAGGAATTGCTCAGTCCCCACAATGCAAGGAAGTGGTTGGAGGAAGTGATACCAGCTCAAGGTGGAAGGCTTTGGTGCTCACCTCTCAGATCCCCCTGAGTGAATTTGTGATAGGCTGTGTCACAGACTGCATTGGCTTGGAAGGGACCCTCAAAGGTCATCATGTCCAGCCCCCCTGCAGGGGCACCTCCAACCAGATCAGGCTGCCCAGGGACACATCAAGTCTGATCTAGAATAGAATAGAATAGAATAGAATAGAATAGAATAGAATAGAATAGAATAGAATAGAATAGAATAGAATAGAATAGAATAGAATAGAATAGAATAGAATAGAATAGAAGTAAACCAGGTTGGAAAAGACCTTTGAGATCAAGTCCAACCTCTCACCCAACACCATCTAATCAACTAAACCATGGCACCAAGCATCCCATCCAGTCTCTTCCTAAACACCTCCAGTGATGGTGACTCCACCACCTCCCTGGGCAGCACATCCCAATGGCCAATCTCTCTTGCTGGGAAGAACTTTTTCCTAACATCCAGCCTGTCTCCAGGAATGGTGCCTCAGCCATATCCCTCTCCAACCTGTTCCAGTGTCCTCCCACCCTCATGCAGAACTTCTTCCTGATGTCCATCCTAAATCTGCCCTGCTCCAGTTTCAAACCATTGCTGTTCATCCTATCCCCACAGGCCCCTCTGAACAGTCCCTCCCCAGCCTTCCTGGAGGTCTCCTTCACATGTTGAAATGCTGCTCTAAGGTCTCCTCAGAGCCTTCTCTGCCCCAAAGAAAACAAACTCAGAAGCTGGAAGAAGGGGTAGAAATCTCCAGTGGAGTGGTGGTGGCTAATGTGCATGCTGAGTGCTGGCCTGCCAGGAGCTCACTGCAGCTTGTGGCGAGGGTGGAGGAGAAATCCAGAAGCGACCCTTTGGAATGCTGTTTTCAAAGCAGAAACCCACACGTGGCTCCTTGTCCTCTGCAGGGAGAGAGGCACAGCTCTGCAGCCCTCCATCCCAGGGCTTGCCCCCGTGCTTCAGAGAGAGCAGTGGGGTTAATCAAGCGCCTGGGCTGGCTGAGGAGCAGGCTGCCAGCTTCGCAGCACAAGCGCGGGGATGATTTGGCCTCTCGGTGCTAGTCTAAAAGTAGAAGATGCCCAAGAAGTCGATGTGTCTGCAGCTGGTGCTTGCCAGAAACGCTTGTACCATCTATATGGATGAGTGGAGAGGAGGAGGAGAGGGGGGAGGAAGGGGGGAGGGGGGGGGGAAGGCCTCGGAGGGGGAAACAGCTGAGGAGATACAAATGAAAATTCAATTAAACAGAAGACAAGGAACATTCCGAGCGGCATCGACGCCCTGCTCGAGGCTGCCAACCAGCCTTCATTTCAGCTCTGAACCCAGAGTGGAAGGAGGCAGCTGCAAAGAAAACAAATGACTGGCCTGGAAGGAGCTAAATTAGATGACCAGGCAGATAAAAACCATTCAAATAAGGATCTTCTTTCATGAGGTGCCTAGGGCTGGTAACAAATTCAACCAGGACAATGGATCTTGGCCTCCTAACCATTCCAAAGTGTCTCTGACCTGCAGGAATGTTTTTCTGCCCTAAAAGACTGAGTTTATTTGCCACCTGGAAGGCTTGAAATGGACACTGATCATAATCCCCTGATGTTTTCCACGTTTAGGAAAGATGTGGAGTTGCTGGAATGTGCCCAGAGAAGGGCAACAAAACTGGGGAGGGGTTTGGAGCACAAAGCCCTGTGAGGAGAGGCTGAGGGAGCTGGGGTTGCTTAGCCTGGAGAAGAGGAGGCTCAGGGGAGACCTTCTTGCTGTCTGCAACTCCCTGAAGGGAGGTTGTAGCCAGGTGGGGGTTGGTCTCTTCTCCCAGGCAACCAGCACCAGAACAAGAGGACACAGTCTCAAGCTCCCCTGAACCAGGGGAGGTTCAGACTGGATGTTAGGAAGAAGTTCTTCCCAGCAAGAGAGATTAGCCATTGGGATGTGCTGCCCAGGGAGGTGGTGGAGTCACCATCCCTGGAGGTGTTTAGGAAGAGACTGGCTGGGGTGCTTGGTGCCATGGTTTAGTTGATGAGATGCTGTTGGATGATAGGTTGGACTTGATGATCTCAAAGGTCTTTTCCAACCTGGTTAATTCTATTCTATTCTTGTAAAGCCATCAGAATGATGCTAATGGGAGAGATGAAACTCATTTTGCACTCCTTTTACCTTCTGCCCTCAGGCCTACCAGGATGAGAAGGGACTGGAATGCTGTGCCCTATGAGGAGAGGCTGAGAGACTTAGTCTGGAGAAGAGAAGACTGAGAGGGGATTTAATAAGTGTCTACCAATATCTGAGGGCTGGGGGTCAAGAGAGAGGGGCAGGCTCTGCTCAGTTGCACCCTGGGATAGGACAAGGAGCAATGGATAGAAACTACAGCACAGGAGGTTCCATCTCAACATGGGGAGGAACCTCTTGACTGTGAGGGTCACAGAGCATTGGAGCAGGCTGCCCAGAGAGGTTGTGGAGTCTCCTTCTCTGGAGACTTCCAAGACCCATCTGGATGTGTTCCTGTGTGACCTGTGCTGGATTCTGTGGCCCTGCTCTGGTGGGAGGGTTGGACTCAATGATCTCCAGAGGTCCCTTCCAAGCCCTCACAGCCTGTGAGCCTGTGCTCTGTTCTGCTTGCTCCTGCTTTCCCTTCTTTTTTGTGGGAGGGGGTTGCAAGCGCCTGGCGTCATCTCTTGCAGCAGAGAAGCTGAATGGTCTTTTCTTTCTTCAGATAAAGTGCCAGTCCTCTAGAAAGTGGCTGTCATCACTTTATTTCAGCTTCAGCTTGCTCTTTGCCAGCTGTGTGAGGAGCACAGTTCAATGGAAGCAGTCATTCCAACGGCTTCATTTCTCCCCTAAGCATTTTGCTTCTGTTGGGGGTGTCACCACAAGCCCCTTTCAACGCCTGCTAATAGTAATTGAAAGCCATTTTAAGCTTGCATGTAGTATCAGGGCTTCAGCTGTGTTTTATTTCTGTAAAGCAGAGATAATAGTGAGCTCTAACAGACAGCAGGGAGCTAAACAACAGCCCAGGCGACCACGCTTTTGGAAACCTCCACTGCTAGAAGAAAATCAGTCCCTAGGCTTGATCC
This sequence comes from Melanerpes formicivorus, assembly GCF_026170545.1. Lineage (NCBI taxonomy): Eukaryota > Metazoa > Chordata > Aves > Piciformes > Picidae > Melanerpes > Melanerpes formicivorus. The sequence continues at coordinate 120,359 of NW_027142454.1, forward strand.
AGAACCTGCTGGATCTGGACTTTAGCCTGGGGAAGGGCAGCCCCAGAGGGGGTCTGAGCAATGCTCAGCAAGAGCTAAGGAGTGGGGGGCAAGAGGATGGGGCCAGACTCTTGTCAATGGTGCCCAGTGGACATGACAAGGAGCAGCAGGCACAGACTGGAACCCAGGAGGCTCCATCTGCACAGGAGGAGAAACTTGTTTGGTGTGAGGGTGCTGGAGCCCTGGAGCAGGCTGCCCAGGGAGGCTGTGGAGTCTCTTTCCCTGGAGAGCTTCCAGCCCCAGCTGGCCATTGTGATCCTGGGCAAGCTGCCCTGCTTCAGCACGGGGTCTGGACCGGATGATCTCCAGAGGTCATTTCCAACCCCTTTCATGACGGGATTCTGAGATGCTGTGACTTCAGTGGGCTTTTGATCAGGTTCTGGATGCAAAGTGTGGTCAACAGTGGCCAGCAAGAAGTTAGGCACAAAATCATGAGGAATGTTTAGAGCAAGGGGTCTTCTAGACCACTTGGGAAGAGGATGTCACCTCTGTTGGGAAGTAGAAATCAGCTACTAGGGGTGACAGGCACAAACTGCAGGATCAGAAGTTCCATCTAAACACGAGGAGGAGTATCATAGTATTATAGTATCATAGTATCATTCAGGGTTGGAAGGGACCACAAGGATCATCTAGTTCCAACCCCCCTGCCATGGGCAGGGACACCCCACACTACATCAGGCTGCCCAGAGCCTCATCCAGCCTGGGCTTAAACACCTCCAGGGACGGGGCCTCGACCACCTCCCTGGACAACCCATTCCAGGGCTTCACCACTCTCATGGTGAAGAACCTCCTCCTCACATCCAGCCTGAATCTCCCCACCTCCAGCTTCATTCCATTCCCCCTAGTCCTATCACTACCTGAGATCCTGAGAAGTCCTTCCCCAGCCTTCCTGTAGGCCCCCTTCAGATACTGGAAGGCCACAATTAGGTCACCTCTGAGCCTTCTCTTCTCCAGACTGAACAGCCCCAACTCCTTCAGTCTGTCATCACAGGAGAGGTGCTCCAGCCCTCTGATCATCCTCCTGGCCCTTCTCTGGACACCTTCCAGCACCTCCACATCCCTCTTGTAATAGGGGCTCCAGAACTGGACACAGTACTCCAGGTGGGGTCTCACCAGAGCTGAGTAGAGGGGGAGGATCACCTCCTTTGACCTGCTGGCCACACTTCTCCTGATGCAGCCCAGGATCTGATTGGCTTTGCAGGCTGCAAGTGCACATTGAGAGCTCATGTTGAGCTTCTCATCCACCAGCATCCTCAAGTCTCTCTCCTCAGGGCTACTTTCCAGCCAGTCACTGCCCAGTGATGGAGCACTGGATCAGGCTGCCCAGAGAGGTGGTGGAGTCTCCTTCTCTGGAGAGATTCCAAAAGCTGCCTGGACATGTTCCTGTGTGACCTTCTCTGGGTGACCCTACCTTGGCAGGAGGGTTGGACTGGATTATCTCCAGAGATCCCTTCCAACCCCTACCATTCTGTGCTTCTGTGATGCTATCTGCTGAGTTCCTGGTTCTTAATTCTTCGAGCTGATACCATCTATAATGCTAAGTGGATCCCAATGACTGGCATTTGAAACACCCAGACCCAAGTCATTACATTATCACATTCAGGCCAGGCTTCAAGCAAAAAGAGATTTGGCTTGTTCTTTACACTGCTTGGCCCCTGTCCTCCATGTCCTGCCATTATAACAGAGGATTATCTGCACCGGAGGTTTTCTTCATTTCCATTAGGGGGGAAAAAAAATAATCAAACCCAAAAACTGTTTCATTGAGGGCAGGCTGAGATGGCAGGAGGAGATTGGCTGCCTGCTGACGCCTTTGTTATCCACCCAGCAGAGCCTGACATCCCCTGACACTGCCGGGGGCTTGGCGAGGGGCTCTTCTTTATTGCAGTGTGTGGAAGACATTGTTTGCTGAAAGGGAGGAGAATTGGCCCTTTATTGCCCAGGAGTCACTGGGCAGTAGTCACCAGGCTGCAGTAGCTGGGCTTTGTTGATATGTTGGCTTTGCAGCCGGCCCCTTTGTTGGGCTTATCTTTTCTTTTCCTCTGCAGCTCTTTGGTGGGGTTTAAGGTGGATCCAGGCTCTCCCTCTCTCCCCAACCCCTCTGCCTTTCTACCACAGGCATAGAAACAGGGGGACTTATATTTTTCCAGCTTAGGGGTCTCCATAAAGCCCTTTCCCTGAGATCTCAGAATCCCAGCACGGTAGAGGTTGGAAAAAACCTCTGGAGATCATCCAGTCCAGACCCTCTGGGGCCAGGATGGGGTTTGGAATAGAATAGCCTTAACCAGGTTGGAAAAGGCCTATCACCCAACACCATCTAATCAACTAAACCATGGGCATCAAGTGCCTCAGCCAGTCTCTTCCTAAACACCTCCAGGGATGGGGACTCCACCACCTCCCTGGGCAGCACATCCCAATGGCCAATCTCTCTTGCTGGGAAGAACTTCTTCCTAACATCCAGCCTATACCTCCCCTGGCACAGCTTGAGACTGTGTCCTCTTGTTCTGGTGCTGGTTGCCTGGGAGAAGAGACCAACCCCCACCTGGCTACAACCTCCCTGCAGGGAGTTGTAGACAGCAAGAAGGTCTCCCCTGAGCCTCCTCTTCTCCAGGCTAAGCAACCCCAGCTCCCTCAGCCTCTCCTCACAGGGCTGTGCTCCAACCCCCTCCCCAGCTTTGTTGCCCTTAACCTCTCTGGACAGGCTGCTTCTGGGCTCCAGCACCCTCACACCAAAAAAGTTTCTCCTTGTGTTGAGGTGGAACCTCTTGTGCTCCTGTTTGTGCTTACTGCCCCTCATCCTGTCCCTGGGCACCACTGAGCACAGTCTGCCCCTCCTTGTCCCTTTAGCTCTTGCTGAGCATTGCTCAGCTCCCCTCTGGGGCTGCTCTTCTCCAGGCTCAACAGCCCCAGGGCTCTCTCAGCTTTTCCTCCTTACAGAGATGCTCCATGCCCCTCAACATCCCCATGGCCTACTGCTGGCCTCTCTTACATTGTTTCTCCTGAAGTGTTTTGTGGAAACTCTAACCGACTCCTCCCAGAGGGACACTGCTGGGGGTCACCTTCGGCCCTTGGGTTCCTCTGCTCAATCTGCAGCACATGAATGGTCTGTACTGCCCTGGCAAGCAGCCTGAGCTGCTTTCAGGATGGCATTACACCCACAGAGGAAGTGCTGTGGCTTACTGGTGTGCAGCAGAGCTGCAGCAAGGCAGCAGGGCCTCGTCTTCAGCACAGGGACGAGTCTGCCTCGAGCTGGAAGCCAGCTGGTGTAGTCGCCTCACGTCTTCCCACAGCCTGGCCACTGCACACGTGGTGCCCCCCTGAGAGCCACCATCTGAACACAGGACAAACCATGGGAACACTGTGGAGCAGAGACTGAATTCACTTCCAAACTGAGACAAAAAATAACAATCAAGCTTCTGGGGTTTGGTGCTAAGCACTGAAAGGGTAGCAGTGTAGGTGTGGAGACCACGAGCAGCTATTTCTCTCTGGCATCAGGGAAGCATTAACCAAGCCTTGACTGACAGATGCATCATTCAATCATCCCAACTTGGCCCAAGGGCAGCATTTTTCAGGGCTTTCTCATCCCAGGAAAATCTTCAGTTTGGAAGCATAAACCCAGAGGTGAATCCAGAGACACCAACCTCAGACTCCACTCCAGCCTGGTGGCTAACAGGGCAGTTCCTGCAGAACACACACCCAAAAGGGAGGATCAGCTGCTGCTTTTCTCTGCAAAATAAGTGGGAGCCTGGCTGCAAGAGTCATGCAGTGAGCCTCCACAGACACACAATCAGCCTTCCTTCCCCATGCTTGCTCATGAGATTGAGCACATCTAAGTGCCAGGTTCTACACGTTGGCCACAACAACCCCAGGCAGTGCTACAGGCTGGGGTCAGAGTGGCTGGAGAGCAGCCAGGCAGAAAGGGACTTGGGGGTACTGATTGACAGTAGGCTGAACATGAGCCAGCAGTGTGCCCAGGTGGCCAAGAAGGCCAATGGCATCCTGGCCTCCATCAGGAATAGTGTGGCCAGCAGGAGCAGGGAAGTCATTGTGCCCTGAGGTCATTGTACCCTGTACTCAGCCCTGGTTAGGCCACACCTTGAGTCCTGTGTCCAGCTCAGGGCTCCTCAGTTTAGGAAAGATGTTGAGATGTTGGAAGGTGTCCAGAGAAGGGCAACAAAGCTGGGGAGGGGTCTGGAGCACAGCCCTGTGAGGAGAGGCTGAGGGAGCTGGGGTTGCTTAGCCTGGAGAAGAGGAGGCTCAGGGGAGACCTTCTTGCTGTCTGCAACTCCCTGAAGGGAGGTTGTAGCCAGGTGGGGGTTGGTCTCTTCTCCCAAGCAGCCAGCACCAGATCAAGAGGACAGAGTCACAAGCTGTGCCAGGGGAGGTTTAGGGTGGATGTTAGGAAGAAGTTCTTCACAGAAGGAGAGATTGGCCATTGGGATGTGCTACCCAGGGAGGTGGTGGAGTCACTATCACTGGAGGTGTTTATGAAGAGCCTGCATGAGGCACTTGGTGCCATGGTTTAGTTGATTAGATGGTGTTGGGTGATAGGTTGGACTTGATGATCTCAAAGGTCTCTTCCAACCTGGTTCATTCTATTCTATTCTATCTCATTGCTGCAAGGCTCCAGCAGCTCCACAAGCTCCCTTGTGGCCAAGAGAGCCAATGGTCTCCTGGGGTGCATCAAGAAAAGTGTGGCCAGCAGGGCTAAGGAGGTTCTCCTCCCCTTCTGCTCTGCCCTGGTGAGACCACACCCACAATGCTGTGTCCAATATTGGGCTCCCCTGTTCCAGAGACAGGGACCTGCTGGAGAGAGTCAAAGGGAGAGCCATGGGGATGGTGAGGGGACTTGAGCACCTCCCCTGTGAAGAGAGACTGAGAGCCCTGGGGCTGTTTAGTCTGCAGAAGAGAGTTTGGTCACCTACATTGTTCATGGATGAATTCAGGCCCCTGTCTCATTAGGCTGAGTGCTCAGGTAGGGATGCAGAGGGCCAGGTGACTCACCAAGAGCTCTGCATTCCTCAGCTAAGAGGTTCTGCTATAAATACACTTCTGCATGGAGGGGATGATACATGAGCATGTGGACTGCCTTTACTTGTCTTTTTTTGGGTCCTGGAAGCATGTCAATGGTGAAGCAAAGGGGGCAGAGTATTTTATCATATGGCTAGCAGGCATAGCTGGAAAAGGCTGTCTTCTGTCCAGGGTGGAATTGTGCCTTGAAACCCAAAATGAGAGAACTTAGGGTCTGTAAATTTGTGCTAAGATGACTGATTCAGGGCTTGACATCTCTGGGAACCTAGCAGATAAATAGGCTGTCTGACAGCTACCCAAACTAATTCCATCTGATACTGAACTTTCCATTTCCAAGCTGATTTCTTACATTAGGAATCTTTTAAGTACATCTGTCTGCAGGTACTGCAAAAGAGGGGGAAAGAGAGCTCTTATCACAGCAGGGGAAGGAGAATAACCTGGGGGTTTATAAGCCTGCACAGAACAAACTGGAAGCATCCTCAGCCTGCCCAGCCTAGCTGAGGTAAGGAGGGTTCCTTTGGTCAGTCCAGGAGCCTGTCCTCAAAGGCCAGGAGTGTGCCAGTGTATGCAGGAGTCAGCTGCAGAGGGAATCCCAGCATGGTGGGGGTTGGAAAGGACCTCTTAGGATCACCCAGTCCAACCCCCCTGCTAAAGCAGGGCACCCACAGCAGCTTGCCCAGGAGCACAATGGCCACGTGGGGTTGGAAGCTCTGCAGAGAAGGAGACTCCACAGCCTCTCTGGGCAGCCTGCTGCAGGGCTCCAGCACCTTCAAACCAAAGAAGTTTCTCCTTGTGTTCAGGTAGAGCTTCCTGGGTTCCAGTTTGTGCCCACTGCCCCTTGTCCTGTCCCTGGGCACCACTGACAGGACTCTGGCCCCAGCCTCTTGCCCCCCATCCTTTAGCTCTCCAATCCCCTCTGGGGCTGCCTTTCTCCAGGCTCAACAGCCCCAGGACTCTCAGCCTTTCCTCCTCACAGAGATGCTTCAGGCCCTTCAGCAGCTTTGTAACCTCTGCTGGACACTCTCCAGTAGTTTCCTGTCTCTTGAACTGGGGAGCCCAGAACCAGACCCAGTAGCCCAGCTGTGGCCTCACTAGTGCAGGACAGAGCAGGTTCCACACTCTGGGAAAGGCAGGTTGGAATCCAGGAGCTCAGCAAATCCCTTGAAGTACCAAGGAAGATTTTATCCAAAGGTGCTGCTGGATGATTTGGTTCTTCACCCAGGTTTACTTTGCTGCCATGCTAACAAATGTGAAACGTGGGGCCAGGAGCCAGTGTGAAGGGAGGAGCTAATGGGTGCTGCTTCAGCCTTTTACTGCCTTGGCAGCTGGAGCAGTTATTGGAAGGCACTAATCACCCTCCACTGCTCATGGACTTTGGGGTGAAAGATAACAAGCTGAATATAAGCCAACAGAGTGCCCAGGTGGCAAAGAAAGCCAGAGGCATCCTGGCTTGTGTCAGGAAGTGTGAGCAGCAGGGACAGGGGAGTGATTGTCCCTCCCATACTCAGCATTGATGAGGTCACAGCTCAAGTACTGAGTTCAGTTTGGGGCACCTCAGTGTAAGAAAGACATTGAGGTGCTGGAGAGGGTGCAAAGAAGAGCAACGAAGTTGGTGAAGGGCCTAGAGACTAAGTCTGATGAAGAGCAGCTGAGGGAACTGGGGTGTTCAGTTTGAGAAAGAGGAGGCTGAGAGGAGACCTTATCAACATCTACAACTACCTGAAAGGACAATACAGAGAGGTAGGTGCTGGTCTCTTCTCACAGGGAATGGAATGGAATGGAATGGAATGGAATGGAATGGAATGGAATGGAATGGAATGGAATGGAATGGAATGGAATGGAATGGAATGGAATGGAATGGAATAGAATAGACCAGACCAGTTTGGAAAAGAGCTTTGAGATCATCAAGTCCAACCTATCACCCAACACCATCTAATCAACTAAACCATGGCACCAAGCACCCCAGCCAATCTCTTCCTAAACACCTCCAGGGATGGGGACTCCACCACCCCCCTGGGCAGCACATCCCAGTGGCCAATCACCCTTTCTGTGAAGAACTTCTGACCTCCAGCCTAAACCCCCCCTGGCGCAGCTTGAGACTGTGTCCTCTTGTTCTGGTGCTGGTTGCCTGGGAGAAGAGACCAACTCCCACCTACAGCAAGAGGGCACAGCCTCAAGCTGCACCAGGATGGACATGAGGAATCATTTTCACACCGAAGGAGCAGCCAGGCATTGGAGCAGGCTGCCCAGGGAGGTGGCTGAGTCACCAGCCCTGGGTGTTTGCATAGGTTGTTCAGGTGTGGCGCTTGGGGTATGGTTTAGTGGTGAACTTGGTAGAGTAGGGTTAATGGTTAGACCTGAGGCTCTCAGGGGTCTTTTCCAACTTGAATGATTCTGTGAATCCTCTCACACTCTCCAGCAGCAAAGCTTGTGGCCTCCCAGGCTCAGCAAAGCTCAGCAGCACCGAGCCCTCGTCCTTTCCCTATGCCATTACTATTATTTTCCCATTTCAAAGTGGAGTTTGCTGCTGCAAGCTCCCCACTGTTTGCTCACAAAGGCAAGCAAGGGAAATAGTTATTTTTTCCTCCTGAACCTTTTGTCCTTTTTATTTCCCCAATCCACGTGAGGCGACTTCGCTGGTCATTAGCCGAGTTAGCAAAGCGAGCTCCCTTTGTTGGGGCAAGAGCAGGGAAACATCAAATGTCTGCTTCCATGGTAGCAATTTGCTCTTGAAATAAAAGCAAGCCTTGGGAAGTTGCTACCCTCAGCTATATTTGTCCTAGTAAATAAACATCATCAGGATCTGAGCACGACTCCACGTTGCTGGGCCCTGATTAGCTATGCTGAGTTTGGGGCAGGCTAACGACATTCCCTCCTCCTGCTGCCTCATCTGGCAGGTGCCTGCCCTGCCTGGCCAAGGAGTGACTCCTTTCAGGCACTCAGCAGCACAGCAAACAGCCCTGGGAAGGCATCCCCCCTGCATGCAGAGCAGTGTGTGCCCTCCATGGCTTGGTATCAGTGGAAGGATTTGCCTCTGTGGTGCCTTGGAAGGGTTGATTTGCTTAGAGGGAAGTGTGGTTTGCCAGCACAGGGCTCGCAGGGCGTTGGTCTCTCCTCCCAGGCTACCAGCACCAGAACAAGAGGACACAGACTCGAGCTGCACCAGGCGAGGTTCAGGCTGGATGTTAGGAAGAAGTTCTTCCCAGAGAGAGCTGTTGGCCATTGGAATGTGCTGCCCAGGGAGGTGGTGGAGTCACCATCACTGGAGGTGTTCAAGAGGGGATTGGATGTGGCACTTGGTGCCATGGTTTAGTTGATGAGATGGTGTTGCGTGATAGGTTGGACTTGATGATCTGAAAGGTCTTTTCCAACCTGGTTAATTCTATTCTATTCTATTCTATTCTATTCTATTCTATTCTATTCTATTCTATTCTATTCTATTCTATTCTATTCTACTCTACTCTACTCTACTCTACTCTACTCTACTCTACTCTACTCTACTCTACTCTATCACACCCTTAGGGATAGTAAGGGATGCCTGCTGGTTTAAGCAGGCCAGAAGAAGCCCTGCAGCTCTGTCTTTGAGAATTATACAATTGTCAGGGTTGGAAGGGACCTCGAGGGTCACCCATTTCCAAACCCCCCTGCCATGGGCAGGGACACCTCACACTACAGCAGGGTGCTCACAGCCACATCCAGCCTGGCCTTCAAAACCTCCAGGGATGAGGCTTCCACCACCTCCCTGGGCAACCTGTGCCAGTGTCTCACCACCCTCCTGGGGAAGAGCTTCTTCCTAACATCCACTCTGAATCTACCCATTTCTAGTTTTGCTCCATCCCCCCCAGTCCTATCATTCCCTGACACCCTCAGAAGTCCCTCCCCAGCTTTCTTGTAGCCCCCTTCAGATCCTGGAAGGCCACAAAGAGAGGAAGATTCTGTTTTCCAGGATGCCCATAAAAAGGTCATTAACCATTTGGCATTGGGCTGTTCAGCTTAACAGTGAAATTCCTCCTTTGAACCTGAAAACACCAGGATCAGTCCCTCTTCCCTGGCAGGCAGCAGGACCCAAAATAAACCAGAGCAGCAGCAGGAGACCAAGCAGACCACAACAGTGACATTTGTTCCACTTGGAGCAGCAGAGCCACCACTAATTTGGGCTGGAAGATGGGAGCACGTGGCAAGGGTGGCTGGATGGGATCAGTGCATAATCACAGTGGGTGCCACACACTCAGCAGAGAGGCAAGTCACAGCAGAAATAGGCAACCTGCAGCACTCTCTCCAGTCTTGGGGCCCACTGTATCAAGGGGACCTGGAGCTGCTCAAGTGGGTCCAGAGGAGACCATAAAGATGATCAGAGGGCTGGAGAACCTCCACTATGGGGACAGGCTGGGAGAATTGGGGCTGTTCAGCCTGGAGAAGAAAAGGCTCCAGGGAGACCCTAGAGCAGCCTTCCAGTACCTGAAGGGGCTCAAGGAGAGGTGGGGAAGGGTTCTGGATAAGGGCTGGGAGTGACAGGGTGAGAGACAATGGGTTGAAGTTTGAGGAGGGGAGATTTAGCCTGAAGATTAGGTGGAA